>NW_028123847.1:600000-756645 GCF_965194805.1 Balaenoptera borealis | reverse complement strand
CATGCAGAAAACACACTATGGCTGCTTAACGGGAAAGGTGAGGTGGGGTGATACATAAAACAAGGGTTTCAAATTAGCTCAGATACCGTTCCATAAACCCAATATGTAATAGACAAGACCTACTCCTTGCTCAGAGAACTGGACTCAACACGCCCTATTCACCGCACAAGAATATATCTGACTAGTAATAATCTTAAAACCTATGTATTGATATGTCTCTGTTAGTGTGTCAAGTGGGTAAAAAGCGGCATAAACACAGCAGTGAAAAGCAGCTAAACCCCATTATAAAAATAAATTACTTTGAAAAACCCATGAAACAAAGACAGTGAAAGAGAGAGAAATTCTTACACAATGCGTTCAGGGGCTGTGATGCAACCTGGATTGACCATATCTAGACCCACAGCTGGATGAGACATAAGGGTGGACACTGTTGCGGCTGAGAGGTTTGGTGAGGTTGGGTGAGCAAACGCAGACCCTTTAAAGTAATACTGCCTGGTACCCATCGCATGGGTCCCAAATCTCCAGGTTCACAGGCATCTTCCTACATCGAAAACATGCATGAGATACCCAGAAGATGGTACACTGTGTGATGGGGAAAGGTTTCTAAAACGCAACTCATTTCTCATTTGCTTGTGCCCGGGTTCGCCATTCCAGCCACTTTACTAGCAATCTCCCTCCTTGGAGCATCAGCACCTTTAACCTCCTGTTCCGTACAGGTTGCAATTTGTACTGAGGATGAACGGGAAGACGTGGAACCAATGAAAGACTAGCTCTTGGTGTTGGGACAGGCACAGGTCACTCTATTTTCCCATCAGGAAGAAGAATTAACCACAGGCTCAGCCTGCCCCCCGGAACCAGAACAGGGGCTGAAGCCATCCTGCGCTTTTGCGGCCAGCTCCCTAAAAAGCGAGTTGTAAAATGGAGGTTCAGGGCACTGCAATTCACAAACCTGCAGACTTATAAATGATAACTCTCATCCACAAATATATTGAGGGAAGGCAAAGAAGAGGATTTGAAATCAAGGCAGAATTGCAGGAAACAGATTTCAGGAGGTAGATTCGAATCGCATTTAAAGCACATGAAAAGCGGCAAAACGTTGACAATGATGCCCTTGGCCAAAAAGGGCGTATGCGTTTTTTCCTGAATATATTCAGGAAAAAACGCATACGCCCTTTTTGGCCAACCAAGCAACCTGGAAAGGCAAATCAGCGCTACAAAGATGTCTCGCTTCCCATTGGTCAAAAGGGCCATGCTGAAAAAAGTGTCAAAACCAGAAATGCAGGACAGGCCATGGAGAAATGGGAGCCTTGCTACACTGATGGGCGGGATGTAAATTGTCAACAGCCACTCTGGAGAAGTGTACGGTGAGTCCTGAAACGTCTAAAAAGCAAAGCTTAGAGAGCATAGGGCACTTCCACTCATGGGGGTATAAATTGGGAAAATGAAAAATCAGCAAGACACAAGCACCCCAAAGTTTAGGGCTGCTCTGTTGACAAGGACCTCCACTTCATTCCACCTTCAATATCCCAGGAAAGAGAAAAATGGATAAAGAAGTTGTGGTCCTTATGTACAATGGAATATCACTCAGCCGTGAAATCAATGTCATAAGGCTAGTAGCAGCATGATGAGTGGATTTAGGTACGACGACTCTAAGTGAAATAAGTCACACAGCAAAGGCACTTCTCATAAGGTATCACTTATAGAGGGAATGTAAAAACCGTTACACTTGAACTGAATTACAAAACAGAACAGAGTCACACATGCAGAAAACACACTATGGCTGCTTAACGGGAAAGGTGAGGTGGGGTGATACATAAAACAAGGGTTTCAAATTAGCTCAGATACCGTTCCATAAACCCAATATGTAATAGACAAGACCTACTCCTTGCTCAGAGAACTGGACTCAACACGCCCTATTCACCGCACAAGAATATATCTGACTAGTAATAATCTTAAAACCTATGTATTGATATGTCTCTGTTAGTGTGTCAAGTGGGTAAAAAGCGGCATAAACACAGCAGTGAAAAGCAGCTAAACCCCATTATAAAAATAAATTACTTTGAAAAACCCATGAAACAAAGACAGTGAAAGAGAGAGAAATTCTTACACAATGCGTTCAGGGGCTGTGATGCAACCTGGATTGACCATATCTAGACCCACAGCTGGATGAGACATAAGGGTGGACACTGTTGCGGCTGAGAGGTTTGGTGAGGTTGGGTGAGCAAACGCAGACCCTTTAAAGTAATACTGCCTGGTACCCATCGCATGGGTCCCAAATCTCCAGGTTCACAGGCATCTTCCTACATCGAAAACATGCATGAGATACCCAGAAGATGGTACACTGTGTGATGGGGAAAGGTTTCTAAAACGCAACTCATTTCTCATTTGCTTGTGCCCGGGTTCGCCATTCCAGCCACTTTACTAGCAATCTCCCTCCTTGGAGCATCAGCACCTTTAACCTCCTGTTCCGTACAGGTTGCAATTTGTACTGAGGATGAACGGGAAGACGTGGAACCAATGAAAGACTAGCTCTTGGTGTTGGGACAGGCACAGGTCACTCTATTTTCCCATCAGGAAGAAGAATTAACCACAGGCTCAGCCTGCCCCCCGGAACCAGAACAGGGGCTGAAGCCATCCTGCGCTTTTGCGGCCAGCTCCCTAAAAAGCGAGTTGTAAAATGGAGGTTCAGGGCACTGCAATTCACAAACCTGCAGACTTATAAATGATAACTCTCATCCACAAATATATTGAGAGAAGGCAAAGAAGAGGATTTGAAATCAAGGCAGAATTGCAGGAAACAGATTTCAGGAGGTAGATTCGAATCGCCTTTAAAGCACATGAAAAGCGGCAAAACGTTGACAATGATGCCCTTGGCCAAAAAGGGCGTATGCGTTTTTTCCTGAATATATTCAGGAAAAAACGCATACGCCCTTTTTGGCCAACCAAGCAACCTGGAAAGGCAAATCAGCGCTACAAAGATGTCTCGCTTCCCATTGGTCAAAAGGGCCATGCTGAAAAAAGTGTCAAAACCAGAAATGCAGGACAGGCCATGGAGAAATGGGAGCCTTGCTACACTGATGGTCGGGATGTAAATTGTCAACAGCCACTCTGGAGAAGTGTACGGTGAGTCCTGAAACGTCTAAAAAGCAAAGCTTAGAGAGCATAGGGCCCATCCACTCATGGGGGTATAAATTGGGAAAATGAAAAATCAGCAAGACACAAGCACCCCAAAGTTTAGGGCTGCTCTGTTGACAAGGACCTCCACTTCATTCCACCTTCAATATCCCAGGAAAGAGAAAAATGGATAAAGAAGTTGTGGTCCTTATGTACAATGGAATATCACTCAGCCGTGAAATCAATGTCATAAGGCTAGTAGCAGCATGATGAGTGGATTTAGGTACGACGACTCTAAGTGAAATAAGTCACACAGAAAAGGACACTTCTCATAAGGTATCACTGATAGAGGGAATGTAAAAACCGTTACACTTGAACTGAATTACAAAACAGAACAGAGTCACACATGCAGAAAACACACTATGGCTGCTTAACGGGAAAGGTGAGGTGGGGTGATACATAAAACAAGGGTTTCAAATTAGCTCAGATACCGTTCCATAAACCCAATATGTAATAGACAAGACCTACTCCTTGCTCAGAGAACTGGACTCAACACGCCCTATTCACCGCACAAGAATATATCTGACTAGTAATAATCTTAAAACCTATGTATTGATATCTCTCTGTTAGTGTGTCAAGTGGGTAAAAAGCGGCATAAACACAGCAGTGAAAAGCAGCTAAACCCCATTATAAAAATAAATTACTTTGAAAAACCCATGAAACAAAGACAGTGAAAGAGAGAGGAATTCTTACACAATGCGTTCAGGGGCTGTGATGCAACCTGGATTGACCATATCTAGACCCACAGCTGGATGAGAAATAAGGGTGGACACTGTTGCGGCTGAGAGGTTTGGTGAGGTTGGGTGAGCAAACGCAGACCCTTTAAAGTATTACTGCGTGGTACCCATCGCATGGGTCCCAAATCTCCAGGTTCAAGGGCATCTTCCTACATCGAAAACATGCATGAGATACCCAGAAGATGGTACACCGTGTGATGGGGAAAGGTTTCTAAAACGCACCTCATTTCTCATCTGCTTGTGCCCGGGTTCGCCATTCCAGCCACTTTACTAGCAATCTCCCTCCTTGGAGCTTCAGCACCTTTAACCTCCTGTTCCGTACAGGTTGCAATTTGTACTGAGGATGAACGGGAAGACGTGGAACCAATGAAAGACTAGCTCTTGGTGTTGGGACAGGCACAGGTCACTCTATTTTCCCATCAGGAAGAAGAATTAACCACAGGCTCAGCCTGCCCCCCGGAACCAGAACAGGGCCTGAAGCCATCCTGCGCTTTTGCGGCCAGCTCCCTAAAAAGCGAGTTGTAAAATGGAGGTTCAGGGCACTGCAATTCACAAACCTGCAGAGTTATAAATGATAACTCTCATCCACAAATATATTGAGGGAAGGCAAAGAAGAGGATTTGAAATCAAGGCAGAATTGCAGGAAACAGATTTCAGGAGGTAGATTCGAATCGCCTTTAAAGCACATGAAAAGCGGCAAAACGTTGACAATGATGCCCTTGGCCAAAAAGGGCGTATGCGTTTTTTCCTGAATATATTCAGGAAAAAACGCATACGCACTTTTTGGCCAACCAAGCAACCTGGAAAGGCAAATCAGCGCTACAAAGATGTCTCGCTTCCCATCGGTCAAAAGGGCCATGCTGAAAAAAGTGTCAAAACCAGAAATGCAGGACAGGCCATGGAGAAATGGGAGCCTTGCTACACTGATGGGCGGGATGTAAATTGTCAACAGCCACTCTGGAGAAGTGTACAGTGAGTCCTGAAACGTCTAAAAAGCCAAGCTTAGAGAGCATAGGGCACTTCCACTCATGGGGGTATAAATTGGGAAAATGAAAAATCAGCAAGACACAAGCACCCCAAAGTTTAGGGCTGCTCTGTTGACAAGGACCTCCACTTCATTCCACCTTCAATATCCCAGGAAAGAGAAAAATGGATAAAGAAGTTGTGGTCCTTATGTACAATGGAATATCACTCAGCCATGAAATCAATGTCATAAGGCTAGTAGCAGCATGATGAGTGGATTTAGGTACGACGACTCTAAGTGAAATAAGTCACACAGCAAAGGACACTTCTCATAAGGTATCACTTATAGAGGGAATGTAAAAACCGTTACACTTGAACTGAATTACAAAACAGAACAGAGTCACACATGCAGAAAACACACTATGGCTGCTTCACGGGAAAGGTGAGGTGGGGTGATACATAAAACAAGGGTTTCAAATTAGCTCAGATACCGTTCCATAAACCCAATATGTAATAGACAAGACCTACTCCTTGCTCAGAGAACTGAACTCAACACGCCCTACTCACCGCACAAGAATATATCTGACTAGTAATAATCTTAAAACCTATGTATAGATATCTCTCTGTTAGTGTGTCAAGTGGGTGTAAAGCGGCATAAACACAGAAGTGAAAAGCAGCTAAACCCCATTATAAAAATAAATTACTTTGAAAAACCCGTGAAACAAAGACAGTGAAAGAGAGCGAAATTCTTACACAATGCGTTCAGGGGCTGTGATGCAACCTGGATTGACCATATCTAGACCCACAGCTGGATGAGACCTAAGGGTGGACACTGTTGCGGCTGAGAGATTTGGTGAGGTTGGGTGAGCAAACGCAGACCCTTTAAAGTAATACTGCGTGGTACCCATCGCATGGGTCCCAAATCTACAGGTTCAAGGGCATCTTCCTACATCGAAAACATGCATGAGATACCCAGAAGATGGTACACCGTGTGATAGGGAAAGGTTTCTAAAACGCAACTCATTTCTCATTTGCTTGTGCCCGGGTTCGCAATTCCAGCCACTTTACTAGCAATCTCCCTCCTTGGAGCATCAGCGCCTTTAACCTCCTGTTCCGTACAGGTTGCAATTTGTACTGAGGATGAACGGGAAGACGTGGAACCAATGAAAGACTAGCTCTTGGTGTTGGGACAGGCACAGGTCACTCTATTTTCCCATCAGGAAGAAGAATTAACCACAGGCTCAGCCTGCCCCCCGGAACCAGAACAGGGGCTGAAGCCATCCTGCGCTTTTGCCGCCAGCTCCCTAAAAAGCGAGTTGTAAAATCGAGGTTCAGGGCACTGCAATTCACAAACCTGCAGAGTTATAAATGATAACTCTCATCCACAAATATATTGAGGGAAGGCAAAGAAGAGGATTTGAAATCAAGGCAGAATTGCAGGAAACAGATTTCAGGAGGTAGATTCGAATCGCCTTTAAAGCACATGAAAAGCGGCAAAACGTTGACAATGATGCCCTTGGCCAAAAAGGGCGTATGCGTTTTTTCCTGAATATATTCAGGAAAAAACGCATACGCCCTTTTTGGCCAACCAAGCAACCTGGAAAGGCAAATCAGCGCTACAAAGATGTCTCGCTTCCCATTGGTCAAAAGGGCCATGCTGAAAAAAGTGTCAAAACCAGAAATGCAGGACAGGCCATGGAGAAATGGGAGCCTTGCTACACTGATGGGCGGGATGTAAATTGTCAACAGCCACTCTGGAGAAGTGTACGGTGAGTCCTGAAACGTCTAAAAAGCAAAGCTTAGAGAGCATAGGGCACTTCCACTCATGGGGGTATAAATTGGGAAAATGAAAAATCAGCAAGACACAAGCACCCCAAAGTTTAGGGCTGCTCTGTTGACAAGGACCTCCACTTCATTCCACCTTCAATATCCCAGGAAAGAGAAAAATGGATAAAGAAGTTGTGGTCCTTATGTACAATGGAATATCACTCAGCCGTGAAATCAATGTCATAAGGCTAGTAGCAGCATGATGAGTGGATTTAGGTACGACGACTCTAAGTGAAATAAGTCACACAGCAAAGGCACTTCTCATAAGGTATCACTTATAGAGGGAATGTAAAAACCGTTACACTTGAACTGAATTACAAAACAGAACAGAGTCACACATGCAGAAAACACACTATGGCTGCTTAACGGGAAAGGTGAGGTGGGGTGATACATAAAACAAGGGTTTCAAATTAGCTCAGATACCGTTCCATAAACCCAATATGTAATAGACAAGACCTACTCCTTGCTCAGAGAACTGGACTCAACACGCCCTATTCACCGCACAAGAATATATCTGACTAGTAATAATCTTAAAACCTATGTATTGATATGTCTCTGTTAGTGTGTCAAGTGGGTAAAAAGCGGCATAAACACAGCAGTGAAAAGCAGCTAAACCCCATTATAAAAATAAATTACTTTGAAAAACCCATGAAACAAAGACAGTGAAAGAGAGAGAAATTCTTACACAATGCGTTCAGGGGCTGTGATGCAACCTGGATTGACCATATCTAGACCCACAGCTGGATGAGACATAAGGGTGGACACTGTTGCGGCTGAGAGGTTTGGTGAGGTTGGGTGAGCAAACGCAGACCCTTTAAAGTAATACTGCCTGGTACCCATCGCATGGGTCCCAAATCTCCAGGTTCACAGGCATCTTCCTACATCGAAAACATGCATGAGATACCCAGAAGATGGTACACTGTGTGATGGGGAAAGGTTTCTAAAACGCAACTCATTTCTCATTTGCTTGTGCCCGGGTTCGCCATTCCAGCCACTTTACTAGCAATCTCCCTCCTTGGAGCATCAGCACCTTTAACCTCCTGTTCCGTACAGGTTGCAATTTGTACTGAGGATGAACGGGAAGACGTGGAACCAATGAAAGACTAGCTCTTGGTGTTGGGACAGGCACAGGTCACTCTATTTTCCCATCAGGAAGAAGAATTAACCACAGCCTCAGCCTGCCCCCCGGAACCAGAACAGGGGCTGAAGCCATCCTGCGCTTTTGCGGCCAGCTCCCTAAAAAGCGAGTTGTAAAATGGAGGTTCAGGGCACTGCAATTCACAAACCTGCAGACTTATAAATGATAACTCTCATCCACAAATATATTGAGGGAAGGCAAAGAAGAGGATTTGAAATCAAGGCAGAATTGCAGGAAACAGATTTCAGGAGGTAGATTCGAATCGCCTTTAAAGCACATGAAAAGCGGCAAAACGTTGACAATGATGCCCTTGGCCAAAAAGGGCGTATGCGTTTTTTCCTGAATATATTCAGGAAAAAACGCATACGCCCTTTTTGGCCAACCAAGCAACCTGGAAAGGCAAATCAGCGCTACAAAGATGTCTCGCTTCCCATTGGTCAAAAGGGCCATGCTGAAAAAAGTGTCAAAACCAGAAATGCAGGACAGGCCATGGAGAAATGGGAGCCTTGCTACACTGATGGGCGGGATGTAAATTGTCAACAGCCACTCTGGAGAAGTGTACGGTGAGTCCTGAAACGTCTAAAAAGCAAAGCTTAGAGAGCATAGGGCACTTCCACTCATGGGGGTATAAATTGGGAAAATGAAAAATCAGCAAGACACAAGCACCCCAAAGTTTAGGGCTGCTCTGTTGACAAGGACCTCCACTTCATTCCACCTTCAATATCCCAGGAAAGAGAAAAATGGATAAAGAAGTTGTGGTCCTTATGTACAATGGAATATCACTCAGCCGTGAAATCAATGTCATAAGGCTAGTAGCAGCATGATGAGTGGATTTAGGTACAACGACTCTAAGTGAAATAAGTCACACAGCAAAGGCACTTCTCATAAGGTATCACTTATAGAGGGAATGTAAAAACCGTTACACTTGAACTGAATTACAAAACAGAACAGAGTCACACATGCAGAAAACACACTATGGCTGCTTAACGGGAAAGGTGAGGTGGGGTGATACATAAAACAAGGGTTTCAAATTAGCTCAGATACCGTTCCATAAACCCAATATGTAATAGACAAGACCTACTCCTTGCTCAGAGAACTGGACTCAACACGCCCTATTCACCGCACAAGAATATATCTGACTAGTAATAATCTTAAAACCTATGTATTGATATGTCTCTGTTAGTGTGTCAAGTGGGTAAAAAGCGGCATAAACACAGCAGTGAAAAGCAGCTAAACCCCATTATAAAAATAAATTACTTTGAAAAACCCATGAAACAAAGACAGTGAAAGAGAGAGAAATTCTTACACAATGCGTTCAGGGGCTGTGATGCAACCTGGATTGACCATATCTAGACCCACAGCTGGATGAGACATAAGGGTGGACACTGTTGCGGCTGAGAGGTTTGGTGAGGTTGGGTGAGCAAACGCAGACCCTTTAAAGTAATACTGCCTGGTACCCATCGCATGGGTCCCAAATCTCCAGGTTCACAGGCATCTTCCTACATCGAAAACATGCATGAGATACCCAGAAGATGGTACACTGTGTGATGGGGAAAGGTTTCTAAAACGCAACTCATTTCTCATTTGCTTGTGCCCGGGTTCGCCATTCCAGCCACTTTACTAGCAATCTCCCTCCTTGGAGCATCAGCACCTTTAACCTCCTGTTCCGTACAGGTTGCAATTTGTACTGAGGATGAACGGGAAGACGTGGAACCAATGAAAGACTAGCTCTTGGTGTTGGGACAGGCACAGGTCACTCTATTTTCCCATCAGGAAGAAGAATTAACCACAGGCTCAGCCTGCCCCCCGGAACCAGAACAGGGGCTGAAGCCATCCTGCGCTTTTGCGGCCAGCTCCCTAAAAAGCGAGTTGTAAAATGGAGGTTCAGGGCACTGCAATTCACAAACCTGCAGACTTATAAATGATAACTCTCATCCACAAATATATTGAGAGAAGGCAAAGAAGAGGATTTGAAATCAAGGCAGAATTGCAGGAAACAGATTTCAGGAGGTAGATTCGAATCGCCTTTAAAGCACATGAAAAGCGGCAAAACGTTGACAATGATGCCCTTGGCCAAAAAGGGCGTATGCGTTTTTTCCTGAATATATTCAGGAAAAAACGCATACGCCCTTTTTGGCCAACCAAGCAACCTGGAAAGGCAAATCAGCGCTACAAAGATGTCTCGCTTCCCATTGGTCAAAAGGGCCATGCTGAAAAAAGTGTCAAAACCAGAAATGCAGGACAGGCCATGGAGAAATGGGAGCCTTGCTACACTGATGGGCGGGATGTAAATTGTCAACAGCCACTCTGGAGAAGTGTACGGTGAGTCCTGAAACGTCTAAAAAGCAAAGCTTAGAGAGCATAGGGCCCATCCACTCATGGGGGTATAAATTGGGAAAATGAAAAATCAGCAAGACACAAGCACCCCAAAGTTTAGGGCTGCTCTGTTGACAAGGACCTCCACTTCATTCCACCTTCAATATCCCAGGAAAGAGAAAAATGGATAAAGAAGTTGTGGTCCTTATGTACAATGGAATATCACTCAGCCGTGAAATCAATGTCATAAGGCTAGTAGCAGCATGATGAGTGGATTTAGGTACGACGACTCTAAGTGAAATAAGTCACACAGAAAAGGACACTTCTCATAAGGTATCACTGATAGAGGGAATGTAAAAACCGTTACACTTGAACTGAATTACAAAACAGAACAGAGTCACACATGCAGAAAACACACTATGGCTGCTTAACGGGAAAGGTGAGGTGGGGTGATACATAAAACAAGGGTTTCAAATTAGCTCAGATACCGTTCCATAAACCCAATATGTAATAGACAAGACCTACTCCTTGCTCAGAGAACTGGACTCAACACGCCCTATTCACCGCACAAGAATATATCTGACTAGTAATAATCTTAAAACCTATGTATTGATATCTCTCTGTTAGTGTGTCAAGTGGGTAAAAAGCGGCATAAACACAGCAGTGAAAAGCAGCTAAACCCCATTATAAAAATAAATTACTTTGAAAAACCCATGAAACAAAGACAGTGAAAGAGAGAGGAATTCTTACACAATGCGTTCAGGGGCTGTGATGCAACCTGGATTGACCATATCTAGACCCACAGCTGGATGAGAAATAAGGGTGGACACTGTTGCGGCTGAGAGGTTTGGTGAGGTTGGGTGAGCAAACGCAGACCCTTTAAAGTATTACTGCGTGGTACCCATCGCATGGGTCCCAAATCTCCAGGTTCAAGGGCATCTTCCTACATCGAAAACATGCATGAGATACCCAGAAGATGGTACACCGTGTGATGGGGAAAGGTTTCTAAAACGCACCTCATTTCTCATCTGCTTGTGCCCGGGTTCGCCATTCCAGCCACTTTACTAGCAATCTCCCTCCTTGGAGCTTCAGCACCTTTAACCTCCTGTTCCGTACAGGTTGCAATTTGTACTGAGGATGAACGTGAAGACGTGGAACCAATGAAAGACTAGCTCTTGGTGTTGGGACAGGCACAGGTCACTCTATTTTCCCATCAGGAAGAAGAATTAACCACAGGCTCAGCCTGCCCCCCGGAACCAGAACAGGGCCTGAAGCCATCCTGCGCTTTTGCGGCCAGCTCCCTAAAAAGCGAGTTGTAAAATGGAGGTTCAGGGCACTGCAATTCACAAACCTGCAGAGTTATAAATGATAACTCTCATCCACAAATATATTGAGGGAAGGCAAAGAAGAGGATTTGAAATCAAGGCAGAATTGCAGGAAACAGATTTCAGGAGGTAGATTCGAATCGCCTTTAAAGCACATGAAAAGCGGCAAAACGTTGACAATGATGCCCTTGGCCAAAAAGGGCGTATGCGTTTTTTCCTGAATATATTCAGGAAAAAACGCATACGCCCTTTTTGGCCAACCAAGCAACCTGGAAAGGCAAATCAGCGCTACAAAGATGTCTCGCTTCCCATCGGTCAAAAGGGCCATGCTGAAAAAAGTGTCAAAACCAGAAATGCAGGACAGGCCATGGAGAAATGGGAGCCTTGCTACACTGATGGGCGGGATGTAAATTGTCAACAGCCACTCTGGAGAAGTGTACAGTGAGTCCTGAAACGTCTAAAAAGCCAAGCTTAGAGAGCATAGGGCACTTCCACTCATGGGGGTATAAATTGGGAAAATGAAAAATCAGCAAGACACAAGCACCCCAAAGTTTAGGGCTGCTCTGTTGACAAGGACCTCCACTTCATTCCACCTTCAATATCCCAGGAAAGAGAAAAATGGATAAAGAAGTTGTGGTCCTTATGTACAATGGAATATCACTCAGCCATGAAATCAATGTCATAAGGCTAGTAGCAGCATGATGAGTGGATTTAGGTACGACGACTCTAAGTGAAATAAGTCACACAGCAAAGGACACTTCTCATAAGGTATCACTTATAGAGGGAATGTAAAAACCGTTACACTTGAACTGAATTACAAAACAGAACAGAGTCACACATGCAGAAAACACACTATGGCTGCTTCACGGGAAAGGTGAGGTGGGGTGATACATAAAACAAGGGTTTCAAATTAGCTCAGATACCGTTCCATAAACCCAATATGTAATAGACAAGACCTACTCCTTGCTCAGAGAACTGAACTCAACACGCCCTATTCACTGCACAAGAATATATCTGACTAGTAATAATCTTAAAACCTATGTATAGATATCTCTCTGTTAGTGTGTCAAGTGGGTGTAAAGCGGCATAAACACAGAAGTGAAAAGCAGCTAAACCCCATTATAAAAATAAATTACTTTGAAAAACCCGTGAAACAAAGACAGTGAAAGAGAGCGAAATTCTTACACAATGCGTTCAGGGGCTGTGATGCAACCTGGATTGACCATATCTAGACCCACAGCTGGATGAGACCTAAGGGTGGACACTGTTGCGGCTGAGAGATTTGGTGAGGTTGGGTGAGCAAACGCAGACCCTTTAAAGTAATACTGCGTGGTACCCATCGCATGGGTCCCAAATCTACAGGTTCAAGGGCATCTTCCTACATCGAAAACATGCATGAGATACCCAGAAGATGGTACACCGTGTGATAGGGAAAGGTTTCTAAAACGCAACTCATTTCTCATTTGCTTGTGCCCGGGTTCGCAATTCCAGCCACTTTACTAGCAATCTCCCTCCTTGGAGCATCAGCGCCTTTAACCTCCTGTTCCGTACAGGTTGCAATTTGTACTGAGGATGAACGGGAAGACGTGGAACCAATGAAAGACTAGCTCTTGGTGTTGGGACAGGCACAGGTCACTCTATTTTCCCATCAGGAAGAAGAATTAACCACAGGCTCAGCCTGCCCCCCGGAACCAGAACAGGGGCTGAAGCCATCCTGCGCTTTTGCGGCCAGCTCCCTAAAAAGCGAGTTGTAAAATGTAGGTTCAGGGCACTGCAATTCACAAACCTGCAGAGTTATAAATGATAACTCTCATCCACAAATATATTGAGGGAAGGCAAAGAAGAGGATTTGAAATCAAGGCAGAATTGCAGGAAACAGATTTCAGGAGGTAGATTCGAATCGCCTTTAAAGCACATGAAAAGCGGCAAAACGTTGACAATGATGCCCTTGGCCAGAAAGGGCGTATGCGTTTTTTCCTGAATATATTCAGGAAAAAACGCATACGCCCTTTTTGGCCAACCAAGCAACCTGGAAAGGCAAATCAGCGCTACAAAGAAGTCTCGCTTCCCATCGGTCAAAAGGGCCATGCTGAAAAAAGTGTCAAAACCAGAAATGCAGGACAGGCCATGGAGAAATGGGAGCCTTGCTACACTGATGGGCGGGATGTAAATTGTCAACAGCCACTCTGGAGAAGTGTACGGTGAGTCCTGAAACGTCTAAAAAGCAAAGCTTAGAGAGCATAGGGCACTTCCACTCATGGGGGTATAAATTGGGAAAATGAAAAATCAGCAAGACACAAGCACCCCAAAGTTTAGGGCTGCTCTGCTGACAAGGACCTCCACTTCATTCCACCTTCAATATCCCAGGAAAGAGAAAAATGGATAAAGAAGTTGTGGTCCTTATGTACAATGGAATATCACTCAGCCATGAAATCAATGTCATAAGGATAGTAGCAGCATGATGAGTGGATTTAGGTACGACGATTCTAAGTGAAATAAGTCACACAGAAAAGGACACTTCTCATAAGGTATCACTGATAGAGGGAATGTAAAAACCGTTACACTTGAACTGAATTACAAAACAGAACAGAGTCACACATGCAGAAAACACACTATGGCTGCTTAACGGGAAAGGTGAGGTGGGGTGATACATAAAACAAGGGTTTCAAATTAGCTCAGATACCGTTCCATAAAACCAATATGTAATAGACAAGACCTACTCCTTGCTCAGAGAACTGGACTCAACACGCCCTATTCACCGCACAAGAATATATCTGACTAGTAATAATCTTAAAACCTATGTATTGATATCTCTCTGTTAGTGTGTCAAGTGGGTGTAAAGCGGCATAAACACAGCAGTGAAAAGCAGCTAAACCCCATTATAAAAATAAATTACTTTGAAAAACCCGTGAAACAAAGACAGTGAAAGAGAGTGAAATTCTTACACAATGCGTTCAGGGGCTGTGATGCAACCTGGATTGACCATATCTAGACCCACAGCTGGATGAGACCTAAGGGTGGACACTGTTGCGGCTGAGAGGTTTGGTTAGGTTGGGTGAGCAAACGCAGACCCTTTAAAGTAATACTGCGTGGTACCCATCGCATGGGTCCCAAATCTCCAGGTTCAAGGGCATCTTCCTACATCGAAAACATGCATGAGATACCCAGAAGATGGTACACTGTGTGATGGGGAAAGGTTTCTAAAACGCACCTCATTTCTCATCTGCTTGTGCCCGGGTTCGCCATTCCAGCCACTTTACTAGCAATCTCCCTCCTTGGAGCATCAGCACCTTTAACCTCCTGTTCCGTACAGGTTGCAATTTGTACTGAGGATGAACGGGAAGACGTGGAACCAATGAAAGACTAGCTCTTGGTGTTGGGACAGGCACAGGTCACTCTATTTTCCCATCAGGAAGAAGAATTAACCACAGGCTCAGCCTGCCCCCCGGAACCAGAACAGGGCCTGAAGCCATCCTGCGCTTTTGCGGCCAGCTCCCTAAAAAGCGAGTTGTAAAATGGAGGTTCAGGGCACTGCAATTCACAAACCTGCAGAGTTATAAATGATAACTCTCATCCACAAATATATTGAGGGAAGGCAAAGAAGAGGATTTGAAATCAAGGCAGAATTGCAGGAAACAGATTTCAGGAGGTAGATTCGAATCGCCTTTAAAGCACATGAAAAGCGGCAAAACGTTGACAATGATGCCCTTGGCCAAAAAGGGCGTATGCGTTTTTTCCTGAATATATTCAGGAAAAAACGCATACGCCCTTTTTGGCCAACCAAGCAACCTGGAAAGGCAAATCAGCGCTACAAAGATGTCTCGCTTCCCATCGGTCAAAAGGGCCATGCTGAAAAAAGTGTCAAAACCAGAAATGCAGGACAGGCCATGGAGAAATGGGAGCCTTGCTACACTGATGGGCGGGATGTAAATTGTCAACAGCCACTCTGGAGAAGTGTACGGTGAGTCCTGAAACGTCTAAAAAGCAAAGCTTAGAGAGCATAGGGCACTTCCACTCATGGGGGTATAAATTGGGAAAATGAAAAATCAGCAAGACACAAGCACCCCAAAGTTTAGGGCTGCTCTGTTGACAAGGACCTCCACTTCATTCCACCTTCAATATCCCAGGAAATAGAAAAATGGATAAAGAAGTTGTGGTCCTTATGTACAATGGAATATCACTCAGCCATGAAATCAATGTCCTAAGGCTAGTAGCAGCATGATGAGTGGATTTAGGTACGACGATTCTAAGTGAAATAAGTCACACAAAAAAGGACACTTCTCATAAGGTATCACTGATAGAGGGAATGTAAAAACCGTTACACTTGAACTGAATTACAAAACAGAACAGAGTCACACATGCAGAAAACACACTATGGCTGCTTAACGGGAAAGGTGAGGTGGGGTGATACATAAAACAAGGGTTTCAAATTAGCTCAGATACCGTTCCATAAAACCAATATGTAATAGACAAGACCTACTCCTTGCTCAGAGAACTGGACTCAACACGCCCTATTCACCGCACAAGAATATATCTGACTAGTAATAATCTTAAAACCTATGTATAGATATCTCTCTGTTAGTGTGTCAAGTGGGTGTAAAGCGGCATAAACACAGCAGTGAAAAGCAGCTAAACCCCATTATAAAAATAAATTACTTTGAAAACCCGTGAAACAAAGACAGTGAAAGAGAGCGAAATTCTTACACAATGCGTTCAGGGGCTGTGATGCAACCTGGATTGACCATATCTAGACCCACAGCTGGATGAGACCTAAGGGTGGACACTGTTGCGGCTGAGAGGTTTGGTGAGGTTGGGTGAGCAAACGCAGACCCTTTAAAGTAATACTGCGTGGTACCCATCGCATGGGTCCCAAATCTCCAGGTTCAAGGGCATCTTCCTACATCGAAAACATGCATGAGATACCCAGAAGATGGTACACCGTGTGATGGGGAAAGGTTTCTAAAACGCACCTCATTTCTCATCTGCTTGTGCCCGGGTTCGCCATTCCAGCCACTTTACTAGCAATCTCCCTCCTTGGAGCATCAGCACCTTTAACCTCCTGTTCCGTACAGGTTGCAATTTGTACTGAGGATGAACGGGAAGACGTGGAACCAATGAAAGACTAGCTCTTGGTGTTGGGACAGGCACAGGTCACTCTATTTTCCCATCAGGAAGAAGAATTAACCACAGGCTCAGCCTGCCCCCCGGAACCAGAACAGGGCCTGAAGCCATCCTGCGCTTTTGCGGCCAGCTCCCTAAAAAGCGAGTTGTAAAATGGAGGTTCAGGGCACTGCAATTCACAAACCTGCAGAGTTATAAATGATAACTCTCATCCACAAATATATTGAGGGAAGGCAAAGAAGAGGATTTGAAATCAAGGCAGAATTGCAGGAAACAGATTTCAGGAGGTAGATTCGAATCGCCTTTAAAGCACATGAAAAGCGGCAAAACGTTGACAATGATGCCCTTGGCCAAAAAGGGCGTATGCGTTTTTTCCTGAATATATTCAGGAAAAAACGCATACGCCCTTTTTGGCCAACCAAGCAACCTGGAAAGGCAAATCAGCGCTACAAAGAAGTCTCGCTTCCCATCGGTTAAAAGGGCCATGCTGAAAAAAGTGTCAAAACCAGAAATGCAGGACAGGCCATGGAGAAATGGGAGCCTTGCTACACTGATGGGCGGGATGTAAATTGTCAACAGCCACTCTGGAGAAGTGTACGGTGAGTCCTGAAACGTCTAAAAAGCAAAGCTTAGAGAGCATAGGGCACTTCCACTCATGGGGGTATAAATTGGGAAAATGAAAAATCAGCAAGACACAAGCACCCCAAAGTTTAGGGCTGCTCTGTTGACAAGGACCTCCACTTCATTCCACCTTCAATATCCCAGGAAAGAGAAAAATGGATAAAGAAGTTGTGGTCCTTATGTACAATGGAATATCACTCAGCCATGAAATCAATGTCATAAGGCTAGTAGCAGCATGATGAGTGGATTTAGGTACGACGATTCTAAGTGAAATAAGTCACACAGAAAAGGACACTTCTCATAAGGTATCACTGATAGAGGGAATGTAAAAACCGTTACACTTGAACTGAATTACAAAACAGAACAGAGTCACACATGCACAAAACACACTATGGCTGCTTCACGGGAAAGGTGAGGTGGGGTGATACATAAAACAAGGGTTTCAAATTAGCTCAGATACCGTTCCATAAACCCAATATGTAATAGACAAGACCTACTCCTTGCTCAGAGAACTGAACTCAACACGCCCTATTCACCGCACAAGAATATATCTGACTAGTAATAATCTTAAAACCTATGTATAGATATCTCTCTGTTAGTGTGTCAAGTGGGTGTAAAGCGGCATAAACACAGAAGTGAAAAGCAGCTAAACCCCATTATAAAAATAAATTACTTTGAAAAACCCGTGAAACAAAGACAGTGAAAGAGAGCGAAATTCTTACACAATGCGTTCAGGGGCTGTGATGCAACCTGGATTGACCATATCTAGACCCACAGCTGGATGAGACCTAAGGGTGGACACTGTTGCGGCTGAGAGATTTGGTGAGGTTGGGTGAGCAAACGCAGACCCTTTAAAGTAATACTGCGTGGTACCCATCGCATGGGTCCCAAATCTACAGGTTCAAGGGCATCTTCCTACATCGAAAACATGCATGAGATACCCAGAAGATGGTACACCGTGTGATAGGGAAAGGTTTCTAAAACGCAACTCATTTCTCATTTGCTTGTGCCCGGGTTCGCCATTCCAGCCACTTTACTAGCAATCTCCCTCCTTGGAGCATCAGCGCCTTTAACCTCCTGTTCCGTACAGGTTGCAATTTGTACTGAGGATGAACGGGAAGACGTGGAACCAATGAAAGACTAGCTCTTGGTGTTGGGACAGGCACAGGTCACTCTATTTTCCCATCAGGAAGAAGAATTAACCACAGGCTCAGCCTGCCCCCCGGAACCAGAACAGGGGCTGAAGCCATCCTGCGCTTTTGCGGCCAGCTCCCTAAAAAGCGAGTTGTAAAATGTAGGTTCAGGGCACTGCAATTCACAAACCTGCAGAGTTATAAATGATAACTCTCATCCACAAATATATTGAGGGAAGGCAAAGAAGAGGATTTGAAATCAAGGCAGAATTGCAGGAAACAGATTTCAGGAGGTAGATTCGAATCGCCTTTAAAGCACATGAAAAGCGGCAAAACGTTGACAATGATGCCCTTGGCCAGAAAGGGCGTATGCGTTTTTTCCTGAATATATTCAGGAAAAAACGCATACGCCCTTTTTGGCCAACCAAGCAACCTGGAAAGGCAAATCAGCGCTACAAAGAAGTCTCGCTTCCCATCGGTCAAAAGGGCCATGCTGAAAAAAGTGTCAAAACCAGAAATGCAGGACAGGCCATGGAGAAATGGGAGCCTTGCTACACTGATGGGCGGGATGTAAATTGTCAACAGCCACTCTGGAGAAGTGTACGGTGAGTCCTGAAACGTCTAAAAAGCAAAGCTTAGAGAGCATAGGGCACTTCCACTCATGGGGGTATAAATTGGGAAAATGAAAAATCAGCAAGACACAAGCACCCCAAAGTTTAGGGCTGCTCTGCTGACAAGGACCTCCACTTCATTCCACCTTCAATATCCCAGGAAAGAGAAAAATGGATAAAGAAGTTGTGGTCCTTATGTACAATGGAATATCACTCAGCCATGAAATCAATGTCATAAGGATAGTAGCAGCATGATGAGTGGATTTAGGTACGACGATTCTAAGTGAAATAAGTCACACAGAAAAGGACACTTCTCATAAGGTATCACTGATAGAGGGAATGTAAAAACCGTTACACTTGAACTGAATTACAAAACAGAACAGAGTCACACATGCAGAAAACACACTATGGCTGCTTAACGGGAAAGGTGAGGTGGGGTGATACATAAAACAAGGGTTTCAAATTAGCTCAGATACCGTTCCATAAAACCAATATGTAATAGACAAGACCTACTCCTTGCTCAGAGAACTGGACTCAACACGCCCTATTCACCGCACAAGAATATATCTGACTAGTAATAATCTTAAAACCTATGTATTGATATCTCTCTGTTAGTGTGTCAAGTGGGTGTAAAGCGGCATAAACACAGCAGTGAAAAGCAGCTAAACCCCATTATAAAAATAAATTACTTTGAAAAACCCGTGAAACAAAGACAGTGAAAGAGAGCGAAATTCTTACACAATGCGTTCAGGGGCTGTGATGCAACCTGGATTGACCATATCTAGACCCACAGCTGGATGAGACCTAAGGGTGGACACTGTTGCGGCTGAGAGGTTTGGTGAGGTTGGGTGAGCAAACGCAGACCCTTTAAAGTAATACTGCGTGGTACCCATCGCATGGGTCCCAAATCTCCAGGTTCAAGGGCATCTTCCTACATCGAAAACATGCATGAGATACCCAGAAGATGGTACACCGTGTGATGGGGAAAGGTTTCTAAAACGCACCTCATTTCTCATCTGCTTGTGCCCGGGTTCGCCATTCCAGCCACTTTACTAGCAATCTCCCTCCTTGGAGCATCAGCACCTTTAACCTCCTGTTCCGTACAGGTTGCAATTTGTACTGAGGATGAACGGGAAGACGTGGAACCAATGAAAGACTAGCTCTTGGTGTTGGGACAGGCACAGGTCACTCTATTTTCCCATCAGGAAGAAGAATTAACCACAGGCTCAGCCTGCCCCCCGGAACCAGAACAGGGCCTGAAGCCATCCTGCGCTTTTGCGGCCAGCTCCCTAAAAAGCGAGTTGTAAAATGGAGGTTCAGGGCACTGCAATTCACAAACCTGCAGAGTTATAAATGATAACTCTCATCCACAAATATATTGAGGGAAGGCAAAGAAGAGGATTTGAAATCAAGGCAGAATTGCAGGAAACAGATTTCAGGAGGTAGATTCGAATCGCCTTTAAAGCACATGAAAAGCGGCAAAACGTTGACAATGATGCCCTTGGCCAAAAAGGGCGTATGCGTTTTTTCCTGAATATATTCAGGAAAAAACGCATACGCCCTTTTTGGCCAACCAAGCAACCTGGAAAGGCAAATCAGCGCTACAAAGATGTCTCGCTTCCCATTGGTCAAAAGGGCCATGCTGAAAAAAGTGTCAAAACCAGAAATGCAGGACAGGCCATGGAGAAATGGGAGCCTTGCTACACTGATGGGCGGGATGTAAATTGTCAACAGCCACTCTGGAGAAGTGTACGGTGAGTCCTGAAACGTCTAAAAAGCAAAGCTTAGAGAGCATAGGGCCCATCCACTCATGGGGGTATAAATTGGGAAAATGAAAAATCAGCAAGACACAAGCACCCCAAAGTTTAGGGCTGCTCTGTTGACAAGGACCTCCACTTCATTCCACCTTCAATATCCCAGGAAAGAGAAAAATGGATAAAGAAGTTGTGGTCCTTATGTACAATGGAATATCACTCAGCCGTGAAATCAATGTCATAAGGCTAGTAGCAGCATGATGAGTGGATTTAGGTACGACGACTCTAAGTGAAATAAGTCACACAGCAAAGGACACTTCTCATAAGGTATCACTTATAGAGGGAATGTAAAAACCGTTACACTTGAACTGAATTACAAAACAGAACAGAGTCACACATGCAGAAAACACACTATGGCTGCTTAACGGGAAAGGTGAGGTGGGGTGATACATAAAACAAGGGTTTCAAATTAGCTCAGATACCGTTCCATAAACCCAATATGTAATAGACAAGACCTACTCCTTGCTCAGAGAACTGGACTCAACACGCCCTATTCACCGCACAAGAATATATCTGACTAGTAATAATCTTAAAACCTATGTATTGATATCTCTCTGTTAGTGTGTCAAGTGGGTAAAAAGCGGCATAAACACAGCAGTGAAAAGCAGCTAAACCCCATTATAAAAATAAATTACTTTGAAAAACCCATGAAACAAAGACAGTGAAAGAGAGAGGAATTCTTACACAATGCGTTCAGGGGCTGTGATGCAACCTGGATTGACCATATCTAGACCCACAGCTGGATGAGACATAAGGGTGGACACTGTTGCGGCTGAGAGGTTTGGTGAGGTTGGGTGAGCAAACGCAGACCCTTTAAAGTATTACTGCGTGGTACCCATCGCATGGGTCCCAAATCTCCAGGTTCAAGGGCATCTTCCTACATCGAAAACATGCATGAGATACCCAGAAGATGGTACACCGTGTGATGGGGAAAGGTTTCTAAAACGCACCTCATTTCTCTTCTGCTTGTGCCCGGGTTCGCCATTCCAGCCACTTTACTAGCAATCTCCCTCCTTGGAGCTTCAGCACCTTTAACCTCCTGTTCCGTACAGGTTGCAATTTGTACTGAGGATGAACGGGAAGACGTGGAACCAATGAAAGACTAGCTCTTGGTGTTGGGACAGGCACAGGTCACTCTATTTTCCCATCAGGAAGAAGAATTAACCACAGGCTCAGCCTGCCCCCCGGAACCAGAACAGGGCCTGAAGCCATCCTGCGCTTTTGCGGCCAGCTCCCTAAAAAGCGAGTTGTAAAATGGACGTTCAGGGCACTGCAATTCACAAACCTGCAGACTTATAAATGATAACTCTCATCCACAAATATATTGAGGGAAGGCAAAGAAGAGGATTTGAAATCAAGGCAGAATTGCAGGAAACAGATTTCAGGAGGTAGATTCGAATCGCCTTTAAAGCACATGAAAAGCGGCAAAACGTTGACAATGATGCCCTTGGCCAAAACGGGCGTATGCGTTTTTTCCTGAATATATTCAGGAAAAAACGCATACGCCCTTTTTGGCCAACCAAGCAACCTGGAAAGGCAAATCAGCGCTACAAAGATGTCTCGCTTCCCATTGGTCAAAAGGGCCATGCTGAAAAAAGTGTCAAAACCAGAAATGCAGGACAGGCCATGGAGAAATGGGAGCCTTGCTACACTGATGGGCGGGATGTAAATTGTCAACAGCCACTCTGGAGAAGTGTACGGTGAGTCCTGAAACGTCTAAAAAGCAAAGCTTAGAGAGCATAGGGCCCATCCACCCATGGGGGTATAAATTGGGAAAATGAAAAATCAGCAAGACACAAGCACCCCAAAGTTTAGGGCTGCTCTGTTGACAAGGACCTCCACTTCATTCCACCTTCAATATCCCAGGAAAGAGAAAAATGGATAAAGAAGTTGTGGTCCTTATATACAATGGAATATCACTCAGCCGTGAAATCAATGTCATAAGGCTAGTAGCAGCATGATGAGTGGATTTAGGTACGACGACTCTAAGTGAAATAAGTCACACAGCAAAGGACACTTCTCATAAGGTATCACTTATAGAGGGAATGTAAAAACCGTTACACTTGAACTGAATTACAAAACAGAACAGAGTCACACATGCAGAAAACACACTATGGCTGCTTAACGGGAAAGGTGAGGTGGGGTGATACATAAAACAAGGGTTTCAAATTAGCTCAGATACCGTTCCATAAACCCAATATGTAATAGACAAGACCTACTCCTTGCTCAGAGAACTGGACTCAACACGCCCTATTCACCGCACAAGAATATATCTGACTAGTAATAATCTTAAAACCTATGTATTGATATCTCTCTGTTAGTGTGTCAAGTGGGTAAAAAGCGGCATAAACACAGCAGTGAAAAGCAGCTAAACCCCATTATAAAAATAAATTACTTTGAAAAACCCATGAAACAAAGACAGTGAAAGAGAGAGGAATTCTTACACAATGCGTTCAGGGGCTGTGATGCAACCTGGATTGACCATATCTAGACCCACAGCTGGATGAGACATAAGGGTGGACACTGTTGCGGCTGAGAGGTTTGGTGAGGTTGGGTGAGCAAACGCAGACCCTTTAAAGTATTACTGCGTGGTACCCATCGCATGGGTCCCAAATCTCCAGGTTCAAGGGCATCTTCCTACATCGAAAACATGCATGAGATACCCAGAAGACGGTACACCGTGTGATGGGGAAAGGTTTCTAAAACGCACCTCATTTCTCATCTGCTTGTGCCCGGGTTCGCCATTCCAGCCACTTTACTAGCAATCTCCCTCCTTGGAGCTTCAGCACCTTTAACCTCCTGTTCCGTACAGGTTGCAATTTGTACTGAGGATGAACGGGAAGACGTGGAACCAATGAAAGACTAGCTCTTGGTGTTGGGACAGGCACAGGTCACTCTATTTTCCCATCAGGAAGAAGAATTAACCACAGGCTCAGCCTGCCCCCCGGAACCAGAACAGGGCCTGAAGCCATCCTGCGCTTTTGCGGCCAGCTCCCTAAAAAGCGAGTTGTAAAATGGAGGTTCAGGGCACTGCAATTCACAAACCTGCAGAGTTATAAATGATAACTCTCATCCACAAATATATTGAGGGAAGGCAAAGAAGAGGATTTGAAATCAAGGCAGAATTGCAGGAAACAGATTTCAGGAGGTAGATTCGAATCGCCTTTAAAGCACATGAAAAGCGGCAAAACGTTGACAATGATGCCCTTGGCCAAAACGGGCGTATGCGTTTTTTCCTGAATATATTCAGGAAAAAACGCATACGCCCTTTTTGGCCAACCAAGCAACCTGGAAAGGCAAATCAGCGCTACAAAGATGTCTCGCTTCCCATTGGTCAAAAGGGCCATGCTGAAAAAAGTGTCAAAACCAGAAATGCAGGACAGGCCATGGAGAAATGGGAGCCTTGCTACACTGATGGGCGGGATGTAAATTGTCAACAGCCACTCTGGAGAAGTGTACGGTGAGTCCTGAAACGTCTAAAAAGCAAAGCTTAGAGAGCATAGGGCCCATCCACTCATGGGGGTATAAATTGGGAAAATGAAAAATCAGCAAGACACAAGCACCCCAAAGTTTAGGGCTGCTCTGTTGACAAGGACCTCCACTTCATTCCACCTTCAATATCCCAGGAAAGAGAAAAATGGATAAAGAAGTTGTGGTCCTTATGTACAATGGAATATCACTCAGCCGTGAAATCAATGTCATAAGGCTAGTAGCAGCATGATGAGTGGATTTAGGTACGACGACTCTAAGTGAAATAAGTCACACAGCAAAGGACACTTCTCATAAGGTATCACTTATAGAGGGAATGTAAAAACCGTTACACTTGAACTGAATTACAAAACAGAACAGAGTCACACATGCAGAAAACACACTATGGCTGCTTAACGGGAAAGGTGAGGTGGGGTGATACATAAAACAAGGGTTTCAAATTAGCTCAGATACCGTTCCATAAACCCAATATGTAATAGACAAGACCTACTCCTTGCTCAGAGAACTGGACTCAACACGCCCTATTCACCGCACAAGAATATATCTGACTAGTAATAATCTTAAAACCTATGTATTGATATCTCTCTGTTAGTGTGTCAAGTGGGTAAAAAGCGGCATAAACACAGCAGTGAAAAGCAGCTAAACCCCATTATAAAAATAAATTACTTTGAAAAACCCATGAAACAAAGACAGTGAAAGAGAGAGGAATTCTTACACAATGCGTTCAGAGGCTGTGATGCAACCTGGATTGACCATATCTAGACGCACAGCTGGATGAGACATAAGGGTGGACACTGTTGCGGCTGAGAGGTTTGGTGAGGTTGGGTGAGCAAACGCAGACCCTTTAAAGTAATACTGCGTGGTACCCATCGCATGGGTCCCAAATCTCCAGGTTCAAGGGCATCTTCCTACATCGAAAACATGCATGAGAAACCCAGAAGATGGTACACCGTGTGATGGGGAAAGGTTTCTAAAACGCACCTCATTTCTCATCTGCTTGTGCCCGGGTTCGCCATTCCAGCCACTTTACTAGCAATCTCCCTCCTTGGAGCATCAGCACCTTTAACCTCCTGTTCCGTACAGGTTGCAATTTGTACTGAGGATGAACGGGAAGACGTGGAACCAATGAAAGACTAGCTCTTGGTGTTGGGACAGGCACAGGTCACTCTATTTTCCCATCAGGAAGAAGAATTAACCACAGGCTCAGCCTGCCGCCCGGAACCAGAACAGGGCCTGAAGCCATCCTGCGCTTTTGCGGCCAGCTCCCTAAAAAGCGAGTTGTAAAATGGAGGTTCAGGGCACTGCAATTCACAAACCTGCAGAGTTATAAATGATAACTCTCATCCACAAATATATTGAGGGAAGGCAAAGAAGAGGATTTGAAATCAAGGCAGAATTGCAGGAAACAGATTTCAGGAGGTAGATTCGAATCGCCTTTAAAGCACATGAAAAGCGGCAAAACGTTGACAATGATGCCCTTGGCCAAAAAGGGCGTATGCGTTTTTTCCTGAATATATTCAGGAAAAAAGGCATACGCCCTTTTTGGCCAACCAAGCAACCTGGAAAGGCAAATCAGCGCTACAAAGATGTCTCGCTTCCCATTGGTCAAAAGGGCCATGCTGAAAAAAGTGTCAAAACCAGAAATGCAGGACAGGCCATGGAGAAATGGGAGCCTTGCTACACTGATGGGCGGGATGTAAATTGTCAACAGCCACTCTGGAGAAGTGTACGGTGAGTCCTGAAACGTCTAAAAAGCAAAGCTTAGAGAGCATAGGGCACTTCCACTCATGGGGGTATAAATTGGGAAAATGAAAAATCAGCAAGACACAAGCACCCCAAAGTTTAGGGCTGCTCTGTTGACAAGGACCTCCACTTCATTCCACCTTCAATATCCCAGGAAAGAGAAAAATGGATAAAGAAGTTGTGGTCCTTATGTACAATGGAATATCACTCAGCCGTGAAATCAATGTCATAAGGCTAGTAGCAGCATGATGAGTGGATTTAGGTACGACGACTCTAAGTGAAATAAGTCACACAGCAAAGGACACTTCTCATAAGGTATCACTTATAGAGGGAATGTAAAAACCGTTACACTTGAACTGAATTACAAAACAGAACAGAGTCACACATGCAGAAAACACACTATGGCTGCTTAACGGGAAAGGTGAGGTGGGGTGATACATAAAAGAAGTGTTTCAAATTAGCTCAGATACCGTTCCATAAACCCAATATGTAATAGACAAGACCTACTCCTTGCTCAGAGAACTGGACTCAACACGCCCTATTCACCGCACAAGAATATATCTGACTAGTAATAATCTTAAAACCTATGTATTGATATGTCTCTGTTAGTGTGTCAAGTGGGTAAAAAGCGGCATAAACACAGCAGTGAAAAGCAGCTAAACCGCATTATAAAAATAAATTACTTTGAAAAACCCATGAAACAAAGACAGTGAAAGAGAGAGAAATTCTTACACAATGCGTTCAGGGGCTGTGATGCAACCTGGATTGACCATATCTAGACCCACAGCTGGATGAGACATAAGGGTGGACACTGTTGTGGCTGAGAGGTTTGGTGAGGTTGGGTGAGCAAACGCAGACCCTTTAAAGTAACACTGCGTGGTACCCATCGCATGGGTCCCAAATCTCCAGGTTCAAGGGCATCTTCCTACATCGAAAACATGCATGAGATACCCAGAAGATGGTACACTGTGTGATGGGGAAAGGTTTCTAAAACGCACCTCATTTCTCATCTGCTTGTGCCCGGGTTCGCCATTCCAGCCACTTTACTAGCAATCTCCCTCCTTGGAGCATCAGCACCTTTAACCTCCTGTTCCGTACAGGTTGCAATTTGTACTGAGGATGAACGGGAAGACGTGGAACCAATGAAAGACTAGCTCTTGGTGTTGGGACAGGCACAGGTCACTCTATTTTCCCATCAGGAAGAAGAATTAACCACAGGCTCAGCCTGCCCCCCGGAACCAGAACAGGGCCTGAAGCCATCCTGCACTTTTGTGGCCAGCTCCCTAAAAAGCGAGTTGTAAAATGGAGGTTCAGGGCACTGCAATTCACAAACCTGCAGAGTTATAAATGATAACTCTCATCCACAAATATATTGAGGGAAGGCAAAGAAGAGGATTTGAAATCAAGGCAGAATTGCAGGAAACAGATTTCAGGAGGTAGATTCGAATCGCCTTTAAAGCACATGAAAAGCGGCAAAACGTTGACAATGATGCCCTTGGCCAAAAAGGGCGTATGCGTTTTTTCCTGAATATATTCAGGAAAAAACGCATACGCACTTTTTGGCCAACCAAGCAACCTGGAAAGGCAAATCAGCGCTACAAAGAAGTCTCGCTTCCCATCGGTTAAAAGGGCCATGCTGAAAAAAGTGTCAAAACCAGAAATGCAGGACAGGCCATGGAGAAATGGGAGCCTTGCTACACTGATGGGCGGGATGTAAATTGTCAACAGCCACTCTGGAGAAGTGTACGGTGAGTCCTGAAACGTCTAAAAAGCAAAGCTTAGAGAGCATAGGGCACTTCCACTCATGGGGGTATAAATTGGGAAAATGAAAAATCAGCAAGACACAAGCACCCCAAAGTTTAGGGCTGCTCTGTTGACAAGGACCTCCACTTCATTCCACCTTCAATATCCCAGGAAAGAGAAAAATGGATAAAGAAGTTGTGGTCCTTATGTACAATGGAATATCACTCAGCCGTGAAATCAATGTCATAAGGCTAGTAGCAGCATGATGAGTGGATTTACGTACAACGACTCTAAGTGAAATAAGTCACACAGAAAAGGACACTTCTCATAAGGTATCACTGATAGAGGGAATGTAAAAACCGTTACACTTGAACTGAATTACAAAACAGAACAGAGTCACACATGCAGAAAACACACTATGGCTGCTTAACGGGAAAGGTGAGGTGGGGTGATACATAAAAGAAGTGTTTCAAATTAGCTCAGATACCGTTCCATAAACCCAATATGTAATAGACAAGACCTACTCCTTGCTCAGAGAACTGGACTCAACACGCCCTATTCACCGCACAAGAATATATCTGACTAGTAATAATCTTAAAACCTATGTATTGATATGTCTCTGTTAGTGTGTCAAGTGGGTAAAAAGCGGCATAAACACAGCAGTGAAAAGCAGCTAAACCGCATTATAAAAATAAATTACTTTGAAAAACCCATGAAACAAAGACAGTGAAAGAGAGAGAAATTCTTACACAATGCGTTCAGGGGCTGTGATGCAACCTGGATTGACCATATCTAGACCCACAGCTGGATGAGACATAAGGGTGGACACTGTTGTGGCTGAGAGGTTTGGTGAGGTTGGGTGAGCAAACGCAGACCCTTTAAAGTAATACTGCGTGGTACCCATCGCATGGGTCCCAAATCTCCAGGTTCAAGGGCATCTTCCTACATCGAAAACATGCATGAGATACCCAGAAGATGGTACACTGTGTGATGGGGAAAGGTTTCTAAAACGCACCTCATTTCTCATCTGCTTGTGCCCGGGTTCGCCATTCCAGCCACTTTACTAGCAATCTCCCTCCTTGGAGCATCAGCACCTTTAACCTCCTGTTCCGTACAGGTTGCAATTTGTACTGAGGATGAACGGGAAGACGTGGAACCAATGAAAGACTAGCTCTTGGTGTTGGGACAGGCACAGGTCACTCTATTTTCCCATCAGGAAGAAGAATTAACCACAGGCTCAGCCTGCCCCCCGGAACCAGAACAGGGCCTGAAGCCATCCTGCACTTTTGCGGCCAGCTCCCTAAAAAGCGAGTTGTAAAATGGAGGTTCAGGGCACTGCAATTCACAAACCTGCAGAGTTATAAATGATAACTCTCATCCACAAATATATTGAGGGAAGGCAAAGAAGAGGATTTGAAATCAAGGCAGAATTGCAGGAAACAGATTTCAGGAGGTAGATTCGAATCGCCTTTAAAGCACATGAAAAGCGGCAAAACGTTGACAATGATGCCCTTGGCCAAAAAGGGCGTATGCGTTTTTTCCTGAATATATTCAGGAAAAAACGCATACGCCCTTTTTGGCCAACCAAGCAACCTGGAAAGGCAAATCAGCGCTACAAAGAAGTCTCGCTTCCCATCGGTTAAAAGGGCCATGCTGAAAAAAGTGTCAAAACCAGAAATGCAGGACAGGCCATGGAGAAATGGGAGCCTTGCTACACTGATGGGCGGGATGTAAATTGTCAACAGCCACTCTGGAGAAGTGTACGGTGAGTCCTGAAACGTCTAAAAAGCAAAGCTTAGAGAGCATAGGGCACTTCCACTCATGGGGGTATAAATTGGGAAAATGAAAAATCAGCAAGACACAAGCACCCCAAAGTTTAGGGCTGCTCTGTTGACAAGGACCTCCACTTCATTCCACCTTGAATATCCCAGGAAAGAGAAAAATGGATAAAGAAGTTGTGGTCCTTATGTACAATGGAATATCACTCAGCCGTGAAATCAATGTCATAAGGCTAGTAGCAGCATGATGAGTGGATTTAGGTACAACGACTCTAAGTGAAATAAGTCACACAGAAAAGGACACTTCTCATAAGGTATCACTGATAGAGGGAATGTAAAAACCGTTACACTTGAACTGAATTACAAAACAGAACAGAGTCACACATGCAGAAAACACACTATGGCTGCTTAACGGGAAAGGTGAGGTGGGGTGATACATAAAACAAGGGTTTCAAATTAGCTCAGATACCGTTCCATAAAACCAATATGTAATAGACAAGACCTACTCCTTGCTCAGAGAACTGGACTCAACACGCCCTATTCACCGCACAAGAATATATCTGACTAGTAATAATCTTAAAACTTATGTATTGATATCTCTCTGTTAGTGTGTCAAGTGGGTGTAAAGCGGCATAAACACAGCAGTGAAAAGCAGCTAAACCCCATTATAAAAATAAATTACTTTGAAAAACCCATGAAACAAAGACAGTGAAAGAGAGAGAAATTCTTACACAATGCGTTCAGGGGCTGTGATGCAACCTGGATTGACCATATCTAGACCCACAGCTGGATGAGACATAAGGGTGGACACTGTTGCGGCTGAGAGGTTTGGTGAGGTTGGGTGAGCAAACGCAGACCCTTTAAAGTAATACTGCATGGTACCCATCGCATGGGTCCCAAATCTCCAGGTTCAAGGGCATCTTCCTACATCGAAAACATGCATGAGATACCCAGAAGATGGTACACTGTGTGATGGGGAAAGGTTTCTAAAACGCACCTCATTTCTCATCTGCTTGTGCCCGGGTTCGCCATTCCAGCCACTTTACTAGCAATCTCCCTCCTTGGAGCATCAGCACCTTTAACCTCCTGTTCCGTACAGGTTGCAATTTGTACTGAGGATGAACGGGAAGACGTGGAACCAATGAAAGACTAGCTCTTGGTGTTGGGACAGGCACAGGTCACTCTATTTTCCCATCAGGAAGAAGAATTAACCACAGGCTCAGCCTGCCCCCCGGAACCAGAACAGGGCCTGAAGCCATCCTGCGCTTTTGCGGCCAGCTCCCTAAAAAGCAAGTTGTAAAATGGAGGTTCAGGGCACTGCAATTCACAAACCTGCAGAGTTATAAATGATAACTCTCATCCACAAATATATTGAGGGAAGGCAAAGAAGAGGATTTGAAATCAAGGCAGAATTGCAGGAAACAGATTTCAGGAGGTAGATTCGAATCGCCTTTAAAGCACATGAAAAGCGGCAAAACGTTGACAATGATGCCCTTGGCCAAAAAGGGCGTATGCGTTTTTTCCTGAATATATTCAGGAAAAAAGGCATACGCCCTTTTTGGCCAACCAAGCAACCTGGAAAGGCAAATCAGCGCTACAAAGATGTCTCGCTTCCCATTGGTCAAAAGGGCCATGCTGAAAAAAGTGTCAAAACCAGAAATGCAGGACAGGCCATGGAGAAATGGGAGCCTTGCTACACTGATGGGCGGGATGTAAATTGTCAACAGCCACTCTGGAGAAGTGTACGGTGAGTCCTGAAACGTCTAAAAAGCAAAGCTTAGAGAGCATAGGGCACTTCCACTCATGGGGGTATAAATTGGGAAAATGAAAAATCAGCAAGACACAAGCACCCCAAAGTTTAGGGCTGCTCTGTTGACAAGGACCTCCACTTCATTCCACCTTCAATATCCCAGGAAAGAGAAAAATGGATAAAGAAGTTGTGGTCCTTATGTACAATGGAATATCACTCAGCCGTGAAATCAATGTCATAAGGCTAGTAGCAGCATGATGAGTGGATTTAGGTACGACGACTCTAAGTGAAATAAGTCACACAGCAAAGGACACTTCTCATAAGGTATCACTTATAGAGGGAATGTAAAAACCGTTACACTTGAACTGAATTACAAAACAGAACAGAGTCACACATGCAGAAAACACACTATGGCTGCTTAACGGGAAAGGTGAGGTGGGGTGATACATAAAACAAGGGTTTCAAATTAGCTCAGATACCGTTCCATAAACCCAATATGTAATAGACAAGACCTACTCCTTGCTCAGAGAACTGGACTCAACACGCCCTATTCACCGCACAAGAATATATCTGACTAGTAATAATCTTAAAACCTATGTATTGATATCTCTCTGTTAGTGTGTCAAGTGGGTAAAAAGCGGCATAAACACAGCAGTGAAAAGCAGCTAAACCCCATTATAAAAATAAATTACTTTGAAAAACCCATGAAACAAAGACAGTGAAAGAGAGAGGAATTCTTACACAATGCGTTCAGGGGCTGTGATGCAACCTGGATTGACCATATCTAGACGCACAGCTGGATGAGACATAAGGGTGGACACTGTTGCGGCTGAGAGGTTTGGTGAGGTTGGGTGAGCAAACGCAGACCCTTTAAAGTATTACTGCGTGGTACCCATCGCATGGGTCCCAAATCTCCAGGTTCAAGGGCATCTTCCTACATCGAAAACATGCATGAGATACCCAGAAGATGGTACACCGTGTGATGGGGAAAGGTTTCTAAAACGCACCTCATTTCTCATCTGCTTGTGCCCGGGTTCGCCATTCCAGCCACTTTACTAGCAATCTCCCTCCTTGGAGCATCAGCACCTTTAACCTCCTGTTCCGTACAGGTTGCAATTTGTACTGAGGATGAACGGGAAGACGTGGAACCAATGAAAGACTAGCTCTTGGTGTTGGGACAGGCACAGGTCACTCTATTTTCCCATCAGGAAGAAGAATTAACCACAGGCTCAGCCTGCCCCCCGGAACCAGAACAGGGCCTGAAGCCATCCTGCGCTTTTGCGGCCAGCTCCCTAAAAAGCGAGTTGTAAAATGGAGGTTCAGGGCACTGCAATTCACAAACCTGCAGAGTTATAAATGATAACTCTCATCCACAAATATATTGAGGGAAGGCAAAGAAGAGGATTTGAAATCAAGGCAGAATTGCAGGAAACAGATTTCAGGAGGTAGATTCGAATCGCCTTTAAAGCACATGAAAAGCGGCAAAACGTTGACAATGATGCCCTTGGCCAAAAAGGGCGTATGCGTTTTTTCCTGAATATATTCAGGAAAAAACGCATACGCCCTTTTTGGCCAACCAAGCAACCTGGAAAGGCAAATCAGCGCTACAAAGATGTCTCGCTTCCCGTTGGTCAAAAGGGCCATGCTGAAAAAAGTGTCAAAACCAGAAATGCAGGACAGGCCATGGAGAAATGGGAGCCTTGCTACACTGATGGGCGGGATGTAAATTGTCAACAGCCACTCTGGAGAAGTGTACGGTGAGTCCTGAAACGTCTAAAAAGCAAAGCTTAGAGAGCATAGGGCACTTCCACTCATGGGGGTATAAATTGGGAAAATGAAAAATCAGCAAGACACAAGCACCCCAAAGTTTAGGGCTGCTCTGTTGACAAGGACCTCCACTTCATTCCACCTTCAATATCCCAGGAAAGAGAAAAATGGATAAAGAAGTTGTGGTCCTTATGTACAATGGAATATCACTCAGCCGTGAAATCAATGTCATAAGGCTAGTAGCAGCATGATGAGTGGATTTAGGTACGACGACTCTAAGTGAAATAAGTCACACAGCAAAGGACACTTCTCATAAGGTATCACTTATAGAGGGAATGTAAAAACCGTTACACTTGAACTGAATTACAAAACAGAACAGAGTCACACATGCAGAAAACACACTATGGCTGCTTAACGGGAAAGGTGAGGTGGGGTGATACATAAAACAAGGGTTTCAAATTAGCTCAGATACCGTTCCATAAACCCAATATGTAATAGACAAGACCTACTCCTTGCTCAGAGAACTGGACTCAACACGCCCTATTCACCGCACAAGAATATATCTGACTAGTAATAATCTTAAAACCTATGTATTGATATCTCTCTGTTAGTGTGTCAAGTGGGTAAAAAGCGGCATAAACACAGCAGTGAAAAGCAGCTAAACCCCATTATAAAAATAAATTACTTTGAAAAACCCATGAAACAAAGACAGTGAAAGAGAGAGGAATTCTTACACAATGCGTTCAGGGGCTGTGATGCAACCTGGATTGACCATATCTAGACGCACAGCTGGATGAGACATAAGGGTGGACACTGTTGCGGCTGAGAGGTTTGGTGAGGTTGGGTGAGCAAACGCAGACCCTTTAAAGTATTACTGCGTGGTACCCATCGCATGGGTCCCAAATCTCCAGGTTCAAGGGCATCTTCCTACATCGAAAACATGCATGAGATACCCAGAAGATGGTACACCGTGTGATGGGGAAAGGTTTCTAAAACGCACCTCATTTCTCATCTGCTTGTGCCCGGGTTCGCCATTCCAGCCACTTTACTAGCAATCTCCCTCCTTGGAGCATCAGCACCTTTAACCTCCTGTTCCGTACAGGTTGCAATTTGTACTGAGGATGAACGGGAAGACGTGGGACCAATGAAAGACTAGCTCTTGGTGTTGGGACAGGCACAGGTCACTCTATTTTCCCATCAGGAAGAAGAATTAACCACAGGCTCAGCCTGCCCCCCGGAACCAGAACAGGGCCTGAAGCCATCCTGCGCTTTTGCGGCCAGCTCCCTAAAAAGCGAGTTGTAAAATGGAGGTTCAGGGCACTGCAATTCACAAACCTGCAGAGTTATAAATGATAACTCTCATCCACAAATATATTGAGGGAAGGCAAAGAAGAGGATTTGAAATCAAGGCAGAATTGCAGGAAACAGATTTCAGGAGGTAGATTCGAATCGCCTTTAAAGCACATGAAAAGCGGCAAAACGTTGACAATGATGCCCTTGGCCAAAAAGGGCGTATGCGTTTTTTCCTGAATATATTCAGGAAAAAAGGCATACGCCCTTTTTGGCCAACCAAGCAACCTGGAAAGGCAAATCAGCGCTACAAAGATGTCTCGCTTCCCATTGGTCAAAAGGGCCATGCTGAAAAAAGTGTCAAAACCAGAAATGCAGGACAGGCCATGGAGAAATGGGAGCCTTGCTACACTGATGGGCGGGATGTAAATTGTCAACAGCCACTCTGGAGAAGTGTACGGTGAGTCCTGAAACGTCTAAAAAGCAAAGCTTAGAGAGCATAGGGCACTTCCACTCATGGGGGTATAAATTGGGAAAATGAAAAATCAGCAAGACACAAGCACCCCAAAGTTTAGGGCTGCTCTGTTGACAAGGACCTCCACTTCATTCCACCTTCAATATCCCAGGAAAGAGAAAAATGGATAAAGAAGTTGTGGTCCTTATGTACAATGGAATATCACTCAGCCGTGAAATCAATGTCATAAGGCTAGTAGCAGCATGATGAGTGGATTTAGGTACGACGACTCTAAGTGAAATAAGTCACACAGCAAAGGACACTTCTCATAAGGTATCACTTATAGAGGGAATGTAAAAACCGTTACACTTGAACTGAATTACAAAACAGAACAGAGTCACACATGCAGAAAACACACTATGGCTGCTTAACGGGAAAGGTGAGGTGGGGTGATACATAAAACAAGGGTTTCAAATTAGCTCAGATACCGTTCCATAAACCCAATATGTAATAGACAAGACCTACTCCTTGCTCAGAGAACTGGACTCAACACGCCCTATTCACCGCACAAGAATATATCTGACTAGTAATAATCTTAAAACCTATGTATTGATATGTCTCTGTTAGTGTGTCAAGTGGGTAAAAAGCGGCATAAACACAGCAGTGAAAAGCAGCTAAACCCCATTATAAAAATAAATTACTTTGAAAAACCCATGAAACAAAGACAGTGAAAGAGAGAGGAATTCTTACACAATGCGTTCAGGGGCTGTGATGCAACCTGGATTGACCATATCTAGACCCACAGCTGGATGAGACATAAGGGTGGACACTGTTGCGGCTGAGAGGTTTGGTGAGGTTGGGTGAGCAAACGCAGACCCTTTAAAGTAATACTGCGTGGTACCCATCGCATGGGTCCCAAATCTCCAGGTTCAAGGGCATCTTCCTACATCGAAAACATGCATGAGATACCCAGAAGATGGTACACTGTGTGATGGGGAAAGGTTTCTAAAACGCACCTCATTTCTCATCTGCTTGTGCCCGGGTTCGCCATTCCAGCCACTTTACTAGCAATCTCCCTCCTTGGAGCATCAGCACCTTTAACCTCCTGTTCCGTACAGGTTGCAATTTGTACTGAGGATGAACGGGAAGACGTGGGACCAATGAAAGACTAGCTCTTGGTGTTGGGACAGGCACAGGTCACTCTATTTTCCCATCAGGAAGAAGAATTAACCACAGGCTCAGCCTGCCCCCCGGAACCAGAACAGGGCCTGAAGCCATCCTGCGCTTTTGCGGCCAGCTCCCTAAAAAGCGAGTTGTAAAATGGAGGTTCAGGGCACTGCAATTCACAAACCTGCAGAGTTATAAATGATAACTCTCATCCACAAATATATTGAGGGAAGGCAAAGAAGAGGATTTGAAATCAAGGCAGAATTGCAGGAAACAGATTTCAGGAGGTAGATTCGAATCGCCTTTAAAGCACATGAAAAGCGGCAAAACGTTGACAATGATGCCCTTGGCCAAAAAGGGCGTATGCGTTTTTTCCTGAATATATTCAGGAAAAAACGCATACGCCCTTTTTGGCCAACCAAGCAACCTGGAAAGGCAAATCAGCGCTACAAAGATGTCTCGCTTCCCATTGGTCAAAAGGGCCATGCTGAAAAAAGTGTCAAAACCAGAAATGCAGGACAGGCCATGGAGAAATGGGAGCCTTGCTACACTGATGGGCGGGATGTAAATTGTCAACAGCCACTCTGGAGAAGTGTACGGTGAGTCCTGAAACGTCTAAAAAGCAAAGCTTAGAGAGCATAGGGCCCATCCACTCATGGGGGTATAAATTGGGAAAATGAAAAATCAGCAAGACACAAGCACCCCAAAGTTTAGGGCTGCTCTGTTGACAAGGACCTCCACTTCATTCCACCTTCAATATCCCAGGAAAGAGAAAAATGGATAAAGAAGTTGTGGTCCTTATGTACAATGGAATATCACTCAGCCGTGAAATCAATGTCATAAGGCTAGTAGCAGCATGATGAGTGGATTTAGGTACGACGACTCTAAGTGAAATAAGTCACACAGCAAAGGACACTTCTCATAAGGTATCACTTATAGAGGGAATGTAAAAACCGTTACACTTGAACTGAATTACAAAACAGAACAGAGTCACACATGCAGAAAACACACTATGGCTGCTTAACGGGAAAGGTGAGGTGGGGTGATACATAAAACAAGGGTTTCAAATTAGCTCAGATACCGTTCCATAAACCCAATATGTAATAGACAAGACCTACTCCTTGCTCAGAGAACTGGACTCAACACGCCCTATTCACCGCACAAGAATATATCTGACTAGTAATAATCTTAAAACCTATGTATTGATATCTCTCTGTTAGTGTGTCAAGTGGGTAAAAAGCGGCATAAACACAGCAGTGAAAAGCAGCTAAACCCCATTATAAAAATAAATTACTTTGAAAAACCCATGAAACAAAGACAGTGAAAGAGAGAGGAATTCTTACACAATGCGTTCAGGGGCTGTGATGCAACCTGGATTGACCATATCTAGACCCACAGCTGGATGAGACATAAGGGTGGACACTGTTGCGGCTGAGAGGTTTGGTGAGGTTGGGTGAGCAAACGTAGACCCTTTAAAGTAATACTGCGTGGTACCCATCGCATGGGTCCCAAATCTCCAGGTTCAAGGGCATCTTCCTACATCGAAAACATGCATGAGATACCCAGAAGATGGTACACCGTGTGATGGGGAAAGGTTTCTAAAACGCACCTCATTTCTCATCTGCTTGTGCCCGGGTTCGCCATTCCAGCCACTTTACTAGCAATCTCCCTCCTTGGAGCATCAGCACCTTTAACCTCCTGTTCCGTACAGGTTGCAATTTGTACTGAGGATGAACGGGAAGACGTGGAACCAATGAAAGACTAGCTCTTGGTGTTGGGACAGGCACAGGTCACTCTATTTTCCCATCAGGAAGAAGAATTAACCACAGGCTCAGCCTGCCCCCCGGAACCAGAACAGGGCCTGAAGCCATCCTGCGCTTTTGCGGCCAGCTCCCTAAAAAGCGAGTTGTAAAATGGAGGTTCAGGGCACTGCAATTCACAAACCTGCAGAGTTATAAATGATAACTCTCATCCACAAATATATTGAGGGAAGGCAAAGAAGAGGATTTGAAATCAAGGCAGAATTGCAGGAAACAGATTTCAGGAGGTAGATTCGAATCGCCTTTAAAGCACATGAAAAGCGGCAAAACGTTGACAATGATGCCCTTGGCCAAAAAGGGCGTATGCGTTTTTTCCTGAATATATTCAGGAAAAAACGCATACGCCCTTTTTGGCCAACCAAGCAACCTGGAAAGGCAAATCAGCGCTACAAAGATGTCTCGCTTCCCATCGGTCAAAAGGGCCATGCTGAAAAAAGTGTCAAAACCAGAAATGCAGGACAGGCCATGGAGAAATGGGAGCCTTGCTACACTGATGGGCGGGATGTAAATTGTCAACAGCCACTCTGGAGAAGTGTACGGTGAGTCCTGAAACGTCTAAAAAGCAAAGCTTAGAGAGCATAGGGCACTTCCACTCATGGGGGTATAAATTGGGAAAATGAAAAATCAGCAAGACACAAGCACCCCAAAGTTTAGGGCTGCTCTGTTGACAAGGACCTCCACTTCATTCCACCTTCAATATCCCAGGAAAGAGAAAAATGGATAAAGAAGTTGTGGTCCTTATGTACAATGGAATATCACTCAGCCGTGAAATCAATGTCATAAGGCTAGTAGCAGCATGATGAGTGGATTTAGGTACAACGACTCTAAGTGAAATAAGTCACACAGAAAAGGACACTTCTCATAAGGTATCACTGATAGAGGGAATGTAAAAACCGTTACACTTCAACTGAATTACAAAACAGAACAGAGTCACACATGCAGAAAACACACTATGGCTGCTTAACGGGAAAGGTGAGGTGGGGTGATACATAAAACAAGGGTTTCAAATTAGCTCAGATACCGTTCCATAAAACCAATATGTAATAGACAAGACCTACTCCTTGCTCAGAGAACTGGACTCAACACGCCCTATTCACCGCACAAGAATATATCTGACTAGTAATAATCTTAAAACTTATGTATTGATATCTCTCTGTTAGTGTGTCAAGTGGGTGTAAAGCGGCATAAACACAGCAGTGAAAAGCAGCTAAACCCCATTATAAAAATAAATTACTTGGAAAAACCCATGAAACAAAGACAGTGAAAGAGAGAGGAATTCTTACACAATGCGTTCAGGGGCTGTGATGCAACCTGGATTGACCATATCTAGACCCACAGCTGGATGAGACATAAGGGTGGACACTGTTGCGGCTGAGAGGTTTGGTCAGGTTGGGTGAGCAAACGCAGACCCTTTAAAGTAATACTGCGTGGTACCCATCGCATGGGTCCCAAATCTCCAGGTTCAAGGGCATCTTCCTACATCGAAAACATGCATGAGATACCCAGAAGATGGTACACCGTGTGATGGGGAAAGGTTTCTAAAACACACCTCATTTCTCATCTGCTTGTGCCCGGGTTCGCCATTCCAGCCACTTTACTAGCAATCTCCCTCCTTGGAGCATCAGCACCTTTAACCTCCTGTTCCGTACAGGTTGCAATTTGTACTGAGGATGAACGGGAAGACGTGGAACCAATGAAAGACTAGCTCTTGGTGTTGGGACAGGCACAGGTCACTCTATTTTCCCATCAGGAAGAAGAATTAACCACAGGCTCAGCCTGCCCCCCGGAACCAGAACAGGGCCTGAAGCCATCCTGCGCTTTTGCGGCCAGCTCCCTAAAAAGCGAGTTGTAAAATGGAGGTTCAGGGCACTGCAATTCACAAACCTGCAGAGTTATAAATGATAACTCTCATCCACAAATATATTGAGGGAAGGCAAAGAAGAGGATTTGAAATCAAGGCAGAATTGCAGGAAACAGATTTCAGGAGGTAGATTCGAATCGCCTTTAAAGCACATGAAAAGCGGCAAAACGTTGACAATGATGCCCTTGGCCAAAAAGGGCGTATGCGTTTTTTCCTGAATATATTCAGGAAAAAACGCATACGCCCTTTTTGGCCAACCAAGCAACCTGGAAAGGCAAATCAGCGCTACAAAGATGTCTCGCTTCCCATCGGTCAAAAGGGCCATGCTGAAAAAAGTGTCAAAACCAGAAATGCAGGACAGGCCATGGAGAAATGGGAGCCTTGCTACACTGATGGGCGGGATGTAAATTGTCAACAGCCACTCTGGAGAAGTGTACGGTGAGTCCTGAAACGTCTAAAAAGCAAAGCTTAGAGAGCATAGGGCACTTCCACTCATGGGGGTATAAATTGGGAAAATGAAAAATCAGCAAGACACAAGCACCCCAAAGTTTAGGGCTGCTCTGTTGACAAGGACCTCCACTTCATTCCACCTTCAATATCCCAGGAAAGAGAAAAATGGATAAAGAAGTTGTGGTCCTTATGTACAATGGAATATCACTCAGCCGTGAAATCAATGTCATAAGGCTAGTAGCAGCATGATGAGTGGATTTAGGTACAACGACTCTAAGTGAAATAAGTCACACAGAAAAGGACACTTCTCATAAGGTATCACTGATAGAGGGAATGTAAAAACCGTTACACTTCAACTGAATAACAAAACAGAACAGAGTCACACATGCAGAAAACACACTATGGCTGCTTAACGGGAAAGGTGAGGTGGGGTGATACATAAAACAAGGGTTTCAAATTAGCTCAGATACCGTTCCATAAAACCAATATGTAATAGACAAGACCTACTCCTTGCTCAGAGAACTGGACTCAACACGCCCTATTCACCGCACAAGAATATATCTGACTAGTAATAATCTTAAAACTTATGTATTGATATCTCTCTGTTAGTGTGTCAAGTGGGTGTAAAGCGGCATAAACACAGCAGTGAAAAGCAGCTAAACCCCATTATAAAAATAAATTACTTTGAAAAACCCATGAAACAAAGACAGTGAAAGAGAGAGGAATTCTTACACAATGCGTTCAGGGGCTGTGATGCAACCTGGATTGACCATATCTAGACCCACAGCTGGATGAGACATAAGGGTGGACACTGTTGCGGCTGAGAGGTTTGGTGAGGTTGGGTGAGCAAACGCAGACCCTTTAAAGTATTACTGCGTGGTACCCATCGCATGGGTCCCAAATCTCCAGGTTCAAGGGCATCTTCCTACATCGAAAACATGCATGAGATACCCAGAAAATGATACACCGTGTGATGGGGAAAGGTTTCTAAAACGCACCTCATTTCTCATCTGCTTGTGCCCGGGTTCGCCATTCCAGCCACTTTACTAGCAATCTCCCTCCTTGGAGCATCAGCACCTTTAAACTCCTGTTCCGTACAGGTTGCAATTTGTACTGAGGATGAACGGGAAGACGTGGAACCAATGAAAGACTAGCTCTTGGTGTTGGGACAGGCACAGGTCACTCTATTTTCCCATCAGGAAGAAGAATTAACCACAGGCTCAGCCTGCCCCCCGGAACCAGAACAGGGCCTGAAGCCATCCTGCGCTTTTGTGGCCAGCTCCCTAAAAAGCGAGTTGTAAAATGGAGGTTCAGGGCACTGCAATTCACAAACCTGCAGCGTTATAAATGATAACTCTCATCCACAAATATATTGAGGGAAGGCAAAGAAGAGGATTTGAAATCAAGGCAGAATTGCAGGAAACAGATTTCAGGAGGTAGATTCGAATCGCCTTTAAAGCACATGAAAAGCGGCAAAACGTTGACAATGATGCCCTTGGCCAAAAAGGGCGTATGCGTTTTTTCCTGAATATATACAGGAAAAAACGCATACGCTCTTTTTGGCCAACCAAGCAACCTGGAAAGGCAAATCAGCGCTACAAAGATGTCTCGCTTCCCATTGGTCAAAAGGGCCATGCTGAAAAAAGTGTCAAAACCAGAAATGCAGGACAGGCCATGGAGAAATGGGAGCCTTGCTACACTGATGGGCGGGATGTAAATTGCCAACAGCCACTCTGGAGAAGCGTAAGGTGAGTCCTGAAACATCTAAAAAACAAAGCTTAGAGAGCATAGGGCACTTCCACTCATGGGGTTATAAATTGGGAAAATTAAAAATCAGCAAGACACAAGCACCCCAAAGTTTAGGGCTGCTCTGTTGACAAGGACCTCCACTTCATTCCACCTTCAATATCCCAGGAAAGAGAAAAATAGATAAAGAAGTTGTGGTCCTTATGTACAATGGAATATCACTCAGCCGTGAAATCAATGTCATAAGGCTAGTAGCAGCATGATGAGTGGATTTAGGTATGACGACTCTAAGTGAAATAAGTCACACAAAAATGGACACTTCTCAAAAGGTATCACTGATAGAGGGAATGTAAAAACCGTTACACTTGAACTGAATTACAAAACAGAACAGAGTCACACATGCAGAAAACACACTATGGCTGCTTAACGGGAAAGGTGAGGTGGGGTGATACATAAAACAAGGGTTTCAAATTAGCTCAGATACCGTTCCATAAACCCAATATGTAATAGACAAGACCTACTCCTTGCTCAGAGAACTGGACTCAACACGCCCTATTCACCGCACAAGAATATATCTGACTAGTAATAATCTTAAAACCTATGTATTGATATCTCTCTGTTAGTGTGTCAAGTGGGTAAAAAGCGGCATAAACACAGCAGTGAAAAGCAGCTAAACCCCATTATAAAAATAAATTACTTTGAAAAACCCATGAAACAAAGACAGTGAAAGAGAGAGGAATTCTTACACAATGCGTTCAGGGGCTGTGATGCAACCTGGATTGACCATATCTAGACCCACAGCTGGATGAGACATAAGGGTGGACACTGTTGCGGCTGAGAGGTTTGGTGAGGTTGGGTGAGCAAACGCAGACCCTTTAAAGTAATACTGCGTGGTACCCATCGCATGGGTCCCAAATCTCCAGGTTCAAGGGCATCTTCCTACATCGAAAACATGCATGAGAAACCCAGAAGATGGTACACCGTGTGATGTGGAAAGGTTTCTAAAACGCACCTCATTTCTCATCTCCTTGTGCCCGGGTTCGCTATTCCAGCCGCTTTACTAGCAATCTCCCTACTTGGAGCATCAGCACCTTTAACCTCCTGTTCCGTACAGGTTGCAATTTGTCCTGAGGATGAACGCGAAGACGTGGAACCAATGAGAGACTAGCTCTTGGTGTTGGGACAGGCACAGGTCACTCTATTTTCCCATCAGGAAGAAGAATTAACCACAGGCTCAGCCTGCCCACCGGAACCAGAACAGGGCCTGAAGCCATCCTGCGCTTTTGCGGCCAGCTCCCTAAAAAGCGAGTTGTAAATGGAGGTTCAGGGCACTGCAATTCACAAACCTGCAGAGTTATAAATGATAACTCTCGTCCACCAATATATTGAGGGAAGGCAAAGATTACGATTTGAAATCAAGGCAGAATTGCAGGAAACAGATTTCAGGAGGTAGATTCGAATCGCCTTTAAAGCACATGAAAAGCGGCAAAACGTTGACAATGATGCCCTTGGCCAAAAAGGGCGTATGCATTTTTTCCTGAATATATTCAGGAAAAAACGCATACGCCCTTTTTGGCCAACCAAGCAACCTGGAAAGGCAAATCAGCGCTACAAAGAAGTCTCGCTTCCCATCGGTTAAAAAGGCCATGCTGAAAAAAGTGTCAAAACCAGAAATGCAGGACAGGCCATGGAGAAATGGGAGCCTTGCTACACTGATGGGCGGGATGTAAATTGCCAACAGCCACTCTGGAGAAGAGTACGGTGTGTCCTGAAACATCTAAAAAACACAGCTTAGAGAGCATAGGGCACTTCCACTCATGGGGGTATAAATTGGGAAAATTAAAAATCAGCAAGACACAAGCACCCCAAAGTTTAGGACTGCTCTGTTGACAAGGACCTCCACTTCATTCCACCTTCAATATCCCAGGAAAGAGAAAAATGGATAAAGAAGTTGTGGTCCTTATGTACAATGGAATATCACTCAGCCATGAAATCAATGTCATAAGGCTAGTAGCAGCATGATGAGTGGATTTAGGTACGACGATTCTAAGTGAAATAAGTCACACAGAAAAGGACACTTCTCATAAAGTATCACTGATAGAGGGAATGTAAAAACCGTTACACTTGAACTGAATTACAAAACAGAACAGAGTCACACATGCAGAAAACACACTATGGCTGCTTAACGGGAAAGGTGAGGTGGGGTGATACATAAAACAAGGGTTTCAAATTAGCTCAGATACCGTTCCATAAACCCAATATGTAATAGACAAGACCTACTCCTTGCTCAGAGAACTGGACTCAACACGCCCTATTCACCGCACAAGAATATATCTGACTAGTAATAATCTTAAAACCTATGTATTGATATCTCTCTGTTAGTGTGTCAAGTGGGTGTAAAGCGGCATAAACACAGCAGTGAAAAGCAGCTAAACCCCATTATAAAAATAAATTACTTTGAAAAACCCGTGAAACAAAGACAGTGAAAGAGAGCGAAATTCTTACACAATGCGTTCAGGGGCTGTGATGCAACCTGGATTGACCATATCTAGACCCACAGCTGGATGAGACCTAAGGGTGGACACTGTTGCGGCTGAGAGGTTTGGTGAGGTTGGGTGAGCAAACGCAGACCCTTTAAAGTAATACTGCGTGGTACCCATCGCATGGGTCCCAAATCTCCAGGTTGAAGGTCATCTTCCTACATCGAAAACATGCATGAGATACCCAGAAGATGGTACACCGTGTGATGGCGAAAGGTTTCTAAAACGCACCTCATTTCTCATCTGCTTGTGCCCGGGTTCGCCATTCCAGCCACTTTACTAGCAATCTCCCTCCTTGGAGCATCAGCACCTTTAACCTCCTGTTCCGTACAGGTTGCAATTTGTCCTGAGGATGAACGGGAAGACGTGGAACCAATGAGAGACTAGCTCTTGGTGTTGGGACAGGCACAGGTCACTCTATTTTCCCATCAGGAAGAAGAATTAACCACAGGCTCAGCCTGCCCACTGGAACCAGAACAGGGCCTGAAGCCATCCTGTGCTTTTGCGGCCAGCTCCCAAAAAAGCGAGTTGTAAAATGGAGGTTCAGGGCACTGCAATTCACAAACCTGCAGAGTTATAAATGATAACTCTCGTCCACAAATATATTGAGGGAAGGCAAAGAAGAGGATTTGAAATCAAGGCAGAATTGCAGGAAACAGATTTCAGGAGGTAGATTCGAATCGCTTTTAAAGCACATGAAAAGCGGCAAAACGTTGACAATGATGCCCTTGGCCAAAAAGGGCGTATGCGTTTTTTCCTGAATATATTCAGGAAAAAACGCATACGCCCTTTTTGGCCAACCAAGCAACCTGGAAAGGCAAATCAGCGCTACAAAGATGTCTCGCTTCCCATCGGTCAAAAGGGCCATGCTGAAAAAAGTGTCAAAACCAGAAATGCAGGACAGGCCATGGAGAAATGGGAGCCTTGCTACACTGATGGGCGGGATGTAAATTGTCAACAGCCACTCTGGAGAAGTGTACGGTGAGTCCCGAAACGTCTAAAAAGCAAAGCTTAGAGAGCATAGGGCACTTCCACTCATGGGGGTATAAATTGGGAAAATTAAAAATCAGCAAGACACAAGCACCCCAAAGTTTAGGGCTGCTCTGTTGACAAGGACCTCCACTTCATTCCACCTTCAATATCGCAGGAAAGAGAAAAATGGATAAAGAAGTTGTGGTCCTTATGTACAATGGAATATCACTCAGCCGTGAAATCAATGTCATAAGGCTAGTAGCAGCATGATGAGTGGATTTAGGTACGACGACTCTAAGTGAAATAAGTCACACAGAAAAGGACACTTCTCATAAGGTATCACTTATAGAGGGAATGTAAAAACCATTACACTTGAACTGAATTACAAAACAGAACAGAGTCACACATGCAGAAAACACACTATGGCTGCTTAACGGGAAAGGTGAGGTGGGGTGATACATAAAACAAGGGTTTCAAATTAGCTCAGATACCGTTCCATAAACCCAATATGTAATAGACAAGACCTACTCCTTGCTCAGAGAACTGGACTCAACACGCCCTATTCACCGCACAAGAATATATCTGACTAGTAATAATCTTAAAACCTATGTATTGATATCTCTCTGTTAGTGTGTCAAGTGGGTAAAAAGCGGCATAAACACAGCAGTGAAAAGCAGCTAAACCCCATTATAAAAATAAATTACTTTGAAAAACCCATGAAACAAAGACAGTGAAAGAGAGAGAAATTCTTACACAATGCGTTCAGGGGCTGTGATGCAACCTGGATTGACCATATCTAGACCCACAGCTGGATGAGACATAAGGGTGGACACTGTTGCGGCTGAGAGGTTTGGTGAGGTTGGGTGAGCAAACGTAGACCCTTAAAATAATACTGCGTGGTACCCATCGCATGGGTCCCAAATCTCCAGGTTCAAGGGCATGTTCCTACATCGAAAACATGCATGAGATACCAAGAAGACGGTACACCGTGTGATGGGGAAAGGTTTCTAAAACGCACCTCATTTCTCATCTGCTTGTGCCCGGGTTCGCCATTCCAGCCACTTTACTAGCAATCTCCCTCCTTGGAGCATCAGCACCTTTAACCTCCTGTTCCGTACAGGTTGCAATTTGTACTGAGGATGAACGGGAAGACGTGGAACCAATGAAAGACTAGCTCTTGGTGTTGGGACAGGCACAGGTCACTCTATTTTCCCATCAGGAAGAAGAATTAACCACAGGCTCAGCCTGCCCCCCGGAACCAGAACAGGGCCTGAAGACATCCTGCGCTTTTGCGGCCAGCTCCCTAAAAAGCGAGTTGTAAAATGGAGGTTCAGGGCACTGCAATTCACAAACCTGCAGACTTATAAATGATAACTCTCATCCACAAATATATTGAGGGAAGGCAAAGAAGAGGATTTGAAATCAAGGCAGAATTGCAGGAAACAGATTTCAGGAGGTAGATTCGAATTGCCTTTAAAGCACATGAAAAGCAGCAAAACGTTGACAATGATGCCCTTGGCCAAAAAGGGCGTATGCGTTTTTTCCTAAATATATTCAGGAAAAAACGCATACGCACTTTTTGGCCAACCAAGCAACCTGGAAAGGCAAATCAGCGCTACAAAGATGTCTCGCTTCCCATCGGTCAAAAGGGCCATGCTGAAAAGAGTGTCAAAACCAGAAATGCAGGACAGGCCATGGAGAAATGGGAGCCTTGCTACACTGATGGGCGGGATGTAAATTGTCAACAGCCACTCTGGAGAAGTGTACAGTGAGTCCTGAAACGTCTAAAAAGCAAAGCTTAGAGAGCATAGGGCACTTCCACTCATGGAGGTATAAATTGGGAAAATTAAAAATCAGCAAGACACAAGCACCCCAAAGTTTAGGGCTGCTCTGTTGACAAGGACCTCCACTTCATTCCACCTTCAATATCGCAGGAAAGAGAAAAATGGATAAAGAAGTTGTGGTCCTTATGTACAATGGAATATCACTCAGCCGTGAAATCAATGTCATAAGGCTAGTAGCAGCATGATGAGTGGATTTAGGTACGACGACTCTAAGTGAAATAAGTCACACAGAAAAGGACACTTCTCATAAGGTATCACTTATAGAGGGAATGTAAAAACCGTTACACTTGAACTGAATTACAAAACAGAACAGAGTCACACATGCAGAAAACACACTATGGCTGCTTAACGGGAAAGGTGAGGTGGGGTGATACATAAAACAAGGGTTTCAAATTAGCTCAGATACCGTTCCATAAACCCAATATGTAATAGACAAGACCTACTCCTTGCTCAGAGAACTGGACTCAACACGCCCTATTCACCGCACAATAATATATCTGACTAGTAATAATCTTAAAACCTACGTATTGATATCTCTCTGTTAGTGGGTCAAGTGGGTAAAAAGCGGCATAAACACAGCAGTGAAAAGCAGCTAAACCCCATTATAAAAATAAATTACTTTGAAAAACCCATGAAACAAAGACAGTGAAAGAGATAGAAATTCTTACACAATGCGTTCAGGGGCTGTGATGCAACCTGGATTGACCATATCTAGACCCACAGCTGGATGAGACATAAGGGTGGACACTGTTGCGGCTGAGAGGTTTGGTGAGGTTGGGTGAGCAAACGCAGACCCTTTAAAGTAATACTGTGTGGTACCCATCGCATGGGTCCCAAATCTCCAGGTTCAAGGTCATCTTCCTACATCGAAAACATGCATGAGATACCCAGAAGATGGTACACCGTGTGATGGGGAAAGGTTTCTAAAACGCACCTCATTTCTCATCTGCTTGTGCCCGGGTTCGCCATTCCAGCCACTTTACTAGCAATCTCCCTCCTTGGAGCATCAGCACCTTTAACCTCCTGTTCCGTACAGGTTGCAATTTGTACTGAGGATGAACGGGAAGACGTGGAACCAATGAAAGACTAGCTCTTGGTGTTGGGACAGGCACAGGTCACTCTATTTTCCCATCAGGAAGAAGAATTAACCACAGGCTCAGCCTGCCCACCGGAACCAGAACAGGGCCTGAAGCCATCCTGCGCTTTTGCGGCCAGCTCCCTAAAAAGCGAGTTGTAAAATGGAGGTTCAGGGCACTGCAATTCACAAACCTGCAGAGTTATAAATGATAACTCTCATCCACAAATATATTGAGGGAAGGCAAAGAAGAGGATTTGAAATCAAGGCAGAATTGCAGGAAACAGATTTCAGGAGGTAGATTCGAATCGTCTTTAAAGCACATGAAAAGCGGCAAAACGTTGACAATGATGCCCTTGGCCAAAAAGGGCGTATGCGTTTTTTCCTGAATATATTCAAGAAAAAACGCATACGCCCTTTTTGGCCAACCAAGCAACCTGGAAAGGCAAATCAGCGCTACAAAGATGTCTCGCTTCCCATCGGTCAAAAGGGCCATGCTGAAAAAAGTGTCAAAACCAGAAATGCAGGACAGGCCATGGAGAAATGGGAGCCTTGCTACACTGATGGGCGGGATGTAAATTGTCAACAGCCACTCTGGAGAAGTGTACGGTGAGTCCTGAAACGTCTAAAAAGCAAAGCTTAGAGAGCATAGGGCACTTCCACTCATGGGGGTATAAATTGGGAAAATGAAAAATCAGCAAGACACAAGCACCCCAAAGTTTAGGGCTGCTCTGTTGACAAGGACCTCCACTTCATTCCACCTTCAATATCCCAGGAAAGAGAAAAATGGATAAAGAAGTTGTGGTCCTTATGTACAATGGAATATCACTCAGCCGTGAAATCAATGTCATAAGGCTAGTAGCAGCATGATGAGTGGATTTAGGTACAACGACTCTAAGTGAAATAAGTCACACAGAAAAGGACACTTCTCATAAGGTATCACTGATAGAGGGAATGTAAAAACCGTTACACTTCAACTGAATTACAAAACAGAACAGAGTCACACATGCAGAAAACACACTATGGCTGCTTAACGGGAAAGGTGAGGTGGGGTGATACATAAAACAAGGGTTTCAAATTAGCTCAGATACCGTTCCATAAACCCAATATGTAATAGACAAGACCTACTCCTTGCTCAGAGAACTGGACTCAACACGCCCTATTCACCGCACAAGAATATATCTGACTAGTAATAATCTTAAAACTTATGTATTGATATCTCTCTGTTAGTGTGTCAAGTGGGTGTAAAGCGGCATAAACACAGCAGTGAAAAGCAGCTAAAACCCATTATAAAAATAAATTACTTGGAAAAACCCATGAAACAAAGACAGTGAAAGAGATAGAAATTCTTACACAATGCGTTCAGGGGCTGTGATGCAACCTGGATTGACCATATCTAGACCCACAGCTGGATGAGACATAAGGGTGGACACTCTTGGGGCTGAGAGGTTTGGTGAGGTTGGGTGAGCAAACGCAGACCCTTTAAAGTAATACTGCATGGTACCCATCGCATGGGTCCCAAATCGCCAGGTTCAAGGGCATCTTCCTACATCGAAAACATGCATGAGATACCCAGAAGATGGTACACCGTGTGATGGGGAAAGGTTTCTGAAACGCACCTCATTTCTCATCTGCTTGTGCCCGGGTTCGCCATTCCAGCCACTTTACTAGCAATCTCCCTCCTTGGAGCATCAGCACCTTTAACCTCCTGTTCCGTACAGGTTGCAATTTGTACTGAGGATGAACGGGAAGACGTGGAACCAATGAAAGACTAGCTATTGGTGTTGGGACAGGCACAGGTCACTCTATTTTCCCATCAGGAAGAAGAATTAACCACAGGCTCAGCCTGCCCCCCGGAACCAGAACAGGGCCTGAAGCCATCCTGCGCTTTTGCGGCCAGCTCCCTAAAAAGCGAGTTGTAAAATGGAGGTTCAGGGCACTGCAATTCACAAACCTGCAGAGTTATAAATGATAACTCTCATCCACAAATATATTGAGGGAAGGCAAAGAAGAGGATTTGAAATCAAGGCAGAATTGCAGGAAACAGATTTCAGGAGGTAGATTCGAATCGCCTTTAAAGCACATGAAAAGCGGCAAAACGTTGACAATGATGCCCTTGGCCAAAAAGGGCGTATGCGTTTTTTCCTGAATATATTCAGGAAAAAACGCATACGCCCTTTTTGGCCAACCAAGCAACCTGGAAAGGCAAATCAGCGCTACAAAGATGTCTCGCTTCCCATTGGTCAAAAGGGCCATGCTGAAAAAAGTGTCAAAACCAGAAATGCAGGACAGGCCATGGAGAAATGGGAGCCTTGCTACACTGATGGGCGGGATGTAAATTGTCAACAGCCACTCTGGAGAAGTGTACGGTGAGTCCTGAAACGTCTAAAAAGCAAAGCTTAGAGAGCATAGGGCACTTCCACTCATGGGGGTATAAATTGGGAAAATGAAAAATCAGCAAGACACAAGCACCCCAAAGTTTAGGGCTGCTCTGTTGACAAGGACCTCCACTTCATTCCACCTTCAATATCCCAGGAAAGAGAAAAATGGATAAAGAAGTTGTGGTCCTTATGTACAATGGAATATCACTCAGCCGTGAAATCAATGTCATAAGGCTAGTAGCAGCATGATGAGTGGATTTAGGTACGACGACTCTAAGTGAAATAAGTCACACAGCAAAGGACACTTCTCATAAGGTATCACTTATAGAGGGAATGTAAAAACCGTTACACTTGAACTGAATTACAAAACAGAACAGAGTCACACATGCAGAAAACACACTATGGCTGCTTAACGGGAAAGGTGAGGTGGGGTGATACATAAAACAAGGGTTTCAAATTAGCTCAGATACCGTTCCATAAACCCAATATGTAATAGACAAGACCTACTCCTTGCTCAGAGAACTGGACTCAACACGCCCTATTCACCGCACAAGAATATATCTGACTAGTAATAATCTTAAAACCTATGTATTGATATCTCTCTGTTAGTGTGTCAAGTGGGTAAAAAGCGGCATAAACACAGCAGTGAAAAGCAGCTAAACCCCATTATAAAAATAAATTACTTTGAAAAACCCATGAAACAAAGACAGTGAAAGAGAGAGGAATTCTTACACAATGCGTTCAGGGGCTGTGATGCAACCTGGATTGACCATATCTAGACGCACAGCTGGATGAGACATAAGGGTGGACACTGTTGCGGCTGAGAGGTTTGGTGAGGTTGGGTGAGCAAACGCAGACCCTTTAAAGTATTACTGCGTGGTACCCATCGCATGGGTCCCAAATCTCCAGGTTCAAGGGCATCTTCCTACATCGAAAACATGCATGAGAAACCCAGAAAATGGTACACCGTGTGATGTGGAAAGGTTTCTAAAACGCACCTCATTTCTCATCTCCTTGTGCCCGGGTTCGCTATTCCAGCCGCTTTACGAGCAATCTCCCTACTTGGAGCATCAGCACCTTTAACCTCCTGTTCCGTACAGGTTGCAATTTGTCCTGAGGATGAACGCGAAGACGTGGAACCAATGAGAGACTAGCTCTTGGTGTTGGGACAGGCACAGGTCACTCTATTTTCCCATCAGGAAGAAGAATTAACCACAGGCTCAGCCTGCCCCCCGGAACCAGAACAGGGCCTGAAGACATCCTGCGCTTTTGCGGCCAGCTCCCTAAAAAGCGAGTTGTAAATGGAGGTTCAGGGCACTGCAATTCACAAACCTGCAGAGTTATAAATGATAACTCTCGTCCACAAATATATTGAGGGAAGGCAAAGAAGAGGATTTGAAATCAAGGCAGAATTGCAGGAAACAGATTTCAGGAGGTAGATTCGAATCGTCTTTAAAGCACATGAAAAGCGGCAAAACGTTGACAATGATGCCCTTGGCCAAAAAGGGCGTATGCGTTTTTTCCTGAATATATTCAGGAAAAAACGCATACGCCCTTTTTGGCCAACCAAGCAACCTGGAAAGGCAAATCAGCGCTACAAAGATGTCTCGCTTCCCATCGGTCAAAAGGGCCATGCTGAAAAAAGTGTCAAAACCAGAAATGCAGGACAGGCCATGGAGAAATGGGAGCCTTGCTACACTGATGGGCGGGATGTAAATTGTCAACAGCCACTCTGGAGAAGTGTACGGTGAGTCCCGAAACGTCTAAAAAGCAAAGGTTAGAGAGCATAGGGCACTTCCACTCATGGGGGTATAAATTGGGAAAATGAAAAATCAGCAAGACACAAGCACCCCAAAGTTTAGGGCTGCTCTGTTGACAAGGACCTCCACTTCATTCCACCTTCAATATCGCAGGAAAGAGAAAAATGGATAAAGAAGTTGTGGTCCTTATGTACAATGGAATATCACTCAGCCGTGAAATCAATGTCATAAGGCTAGTAGCAGCATGATGAGTGGATTTAGGTACGACGACTCTAAGTGAAATAAGTCACACAGAAAAGGACACTTCTCATAAGGTATCACTTGTAGAGGGAATGTAAAAACCGTTACACTTGAACTGAATTACAAAACAGAACAGAGTCACACATGCAGAAAACACACTATGGCTGCTTAACGGGAAAGGTGAGGTGGGGTGATACATAAAACAAGGGTTTCAAATTAGCTCAGATACCGTTCCATAAACCCAATATGTAATAGACAAGACCTACTCCTTGCTCAGAGAACTGGACTCAACACGCCCTATTCACCGCACAAGAATATATCTGACTAGTAATAATCTTAAAACCTATGTATTGATATCTCTCTGTTAGTGTGTCAAGTGGGTAAAAAGCGGCATAAACACAGCAGTGAAAAGCAGCTAAACCCCATTATAAAAATAAATTACTTTGAAAAACCCATGAAACAAAGACAGTGAAAGAGAGAGAAATTCTTACACAATGCGTTCAGGGGCTGTGATGCAACCTGGATTGACCATATCTAGACCCACAGCTGGATGAGACATAAGGGTGGACACTGTTGCGGCTGAGAGGTTTGGTGAGGTTAGGTGAGCAAACGTAGACCCTTAAAATAATACTGCGTGGTACCCATCGCATGGGTCCCAAATCTCCAGGTTCAAGGGCATCTTCCTACATCGAAAACATGCATGAGATACCCAGAAGACGGTACACCGTGTGATGGGGAAAGGTTTCTAAAACGCACCTCATTTCTCATCTGCTTGTGCCCGGGTTCGCCATTCCAGCCACTTTACTAGCAATCTCCCTCCTTGGAGCATCAGCACCTTTAACCTCCTGTTCCGTACAGGTTGCAATTTGTACTGAGGATGAACGGGAAGACGTGGAACCAATGAAAGACTAGCTCTTGGTGTTGGGACAGGCACAGGTCACTCTATTTTCCCATCAGGAAGAAGAATTAACCACAGGCTCAGCCTGCCCCCCGGAACCAGAACAGGGCCTGAAGACATCCTGCGCTTTTGCGGCCAGCTCCCTAAATAGCGAGTTGTAAAATGGAGGTTCAGGGCACTGCAATTCACAAACCTGCAGACTTATAAATGATAACTCTCATCCACAAATATATTGAGGGAAGGCAAAGAAGAGGATTTGAAATCAAGGCAGAATTGCAGGAAACAGATTTCAGGAGGTAGATTCGAATTGCCTTTAAAGCACATGAAAAGCAGCAAAACGTTGACAATGATGCCCTTGGCCAAAAAGGGCGTATGCGTTTTTTCCTAAATATATTCAAGAAAAAACGCATACGCCCTTTTTGGCCAACCAAGCAACCTGGAAAGGCAAATCAGCGCTACAAAGATGTCTCGCTTCCCATCGGTCAAAAGGGCCATGCTGAAAAAAGTGTCAAAACCAGAAATGCAGGACAGGCCATGGAGAAATGGGAGCCTTGCTACACTGATGGGCGGGATGTAAATTGTCAACAGCCACTCTGGAGAAGTGCACGGTGAGTCCTGAAACGTCTAAAAAGCAAAGCTTAGAGAGCATAGGGCACTTCCACTCATGGGGTTATAAATTGGGAAAATTAAAAATCAGCAAGACACAAGCACCCCAAAGTTTAGGGCTGCTCTGTTGACAAGGACCTCCACTTCATTCCACCTTCAATATCGCAGGAAAGAGAAAAATGGATAAAGAAGTTGTGGTCCTTATGTACAATGGAATATCACTCAGCCGTGAAATCAATGTCATAAGGCTAGTAGCAGCATGATGAGTGGATTTAGGTACGACGACTCTAAGTGAAATAAGTCACACAGAAAAGGACACTTCTCATAAGGTATCACTTATAGAGGGAATGTAAAAACCGTTACACTTGAACTGAATTACAAAACAGAACAGAGTCACACATGCAGAAAACACACTATGGCTGCTTAACGGGAAAGGTGAGGTGGGGTGATACATAAAACAAGGGTTTCAAATTAGCTCAGATACCGTTCCATAAACCCAATATGTAATAGACAAGACCTACTCCTTGCTCAGAGAACTGGACTCAACACGCCCTATTCACCGCACAAGAATATATCTGACTAGTAATAATCTTAAAACCTATGTATTCATATCTCTCTGTTAGTGTGTCAAGTGGGTGTAAAGCGGCATAAACACAGCAGTGAAAAGCAGCTAAACCCCATTATAAAAATAAATTACTTTGAAAAACCCATGAAACAAAGACAGTGAAAGAGAGAGAAATTCTTACGCAATGCGTTCAGGGGCTGTGATGCAACCTGGATTGACCATATCTAGACCCACAGCTGGATGAGACATAAGGGTGGACACTGTTGCGGCTGAGAGGTTTGGTGAGGTTGGGTGAGCAAACGCAGACCCTTTAAAGTAATACTGCGTGGTACCCATCGCATGGGTCCCAAATCTCCAGGTTGAAGGGCATCTTCCTACATCGTAAACATGCATGAGATACCCAGAAGATGGTACACCGTGTGATGGGGAAAGGTTTCTATAACGCACCTCATTTCTCATCTGCCTGTGCCCGGGTTTGCCATTCCAGGCACTTTACTAGCAATCTCCCTCCTTGGAGCATCATCACCTTTAACCTCCTGTTCCGTACAGGTTGCAATTTGTCCTGAGGATGAACGGGAAGACGTGGAACCAATGAGAGACTATCTCTTGGTGTTGGGACAGGCACAGGTCACTCTATTTTCCCATCAGGAAGAAGAATTAACCACAGGCTCAGCCTGCCCCCCGGATCAAGAACAGGGCCTGAAGCCATCCTGCGCTTTTGCGGCCATCTCCCAAAAACGCGAGTTGTAAAATGGAGGTTCAGGGCACTGCAATTCACAAACCTGCAGAGTTATAAATGATAACTCTCGTCCACAAATATATTGAGGGAAGGCAAAGAAGAGGATTTGAAATCAAGGCAGAATTGCAGGAAACAGATTTCAGGAGGTAGATTCGAATCGCCTTTAAAGCACATGAAAAGCGGCAAAACGTTGACAATGATGCCCTTGGCCAAAAAGGGCGTATGCGTTTTTTCCTGAATATATTCAGGAAAAAACGCATACGCCCTTTTTGGCCAACCAAGCAACCTGGAAAGGCAAATCAGCGCTACAAAGATGTCTCGCTTCCCATCGGTCAAAAGGGCCATGCTGAAAAAAGTGTCAAAACCAGAAATGCAGGACAGGCCATGGAGAAATGGGAGCCTTGCTACACTGATGGGCGGGATGTAAATTGTCAACAGCCACTCTGGAGAAGTGTACGGTGAGTCCTGAAACGTCTAAAAAGCAAAGCTTAGAGAGCATAGGGCACTTCCACTCATGGGGGTATAAATTGGGAAAATTAAAAATCAGCAAGACACAAGCACCCCAAAGTTTAGGGCTGCTCTGTTGACAAGGACCTCCACTTCATTCCACCTTCAATATCCCAGGAAAGAGAAAAATGGATAAAGAAGTTGTGGTCCTTATGTACAATGGAATATCACTCAGCCATGAAATCAATGTCATAAGGCTAGTAGCAGCATGATGAGAGGATTTAGGTACGACGATTCTAAGTGAAATAAGTCACACAGAAAAGGACACTTCTCATAAGGTATCACTGATAGAGGGAATGTAAAAACCGTTACACTTGAACTGAATTACAAAACAGAACAGAGTCACACATGCAGAAAACACACTATGGCTGCTTAACGGGAAAGGTGAGGTGGGGTGATACATAAAACAAGGGTTTCAAATTAGCTCAGATACCGTTCCATAAACCCAATATGTAATAGACAAGACCTACTCCTTGCTCAGAGAACTGGACTCAACACGCCCTATTCACCGCACAAGAATATATCTGACTAGTAATAATCTTAAAACCTATGTATTCATATCTCTCTGTTAGTGTGTCAAGTGGGTGTAAAGCGGCATAAACACAGCAGTGAAAAGCAGCTAAACCCCATTATAAAAATAAATTACTTTGAAAAACCCATGAAACAAAGACAGTGAAAGAGAGAGAAATTCTTACACAATGCGTTCAGGGGCTGTGATGCAACCTGGATTGACCATATCTAGACCCACAGCTGGATGAGACATAAGGGTGGACACTCTTGGGGCTGAGAGGTTTGGTGAGGTTGGGTGAGCAAACGCAGACCCTTTAAAGTAATACTGCATGGTACCCATCGCATGGGTCACAAATCTCCAGGTTCAAGGGCATCTTCCTACATCGAAAACATGCATGAGAAACCCAGAAGATGGTACACCGTGTGATGGGGAAAGGTTTCTAAAACGCACCTCATTTCTCATCTCCTTGTGCCCGGGTTCGCTATTCCAGCCGCTTTACTAGCAATCTCCCTCCTTGGAGCATCAGCACCTTTAACCTCCTGTTCCGTACAGGTTGCAATTTGTCCTGAGGATGAACGGGAAGACGTGGAACCAATGAGAGACTAGCTCTTGGTGTTGGGACAGGCACAGGTCACTCTATTTTCCCATCAGGAAGAAGAATTAACCACAGGCTCAGCCTGCCACCCGGAACCAAAACAGGGCCTGAAGCCATCCTGCGCTATTGCGGCCAGCTCCCTAAAAATCGAGTTGTAAAATGGAGGTTCAGGGCACTGCAATTCACAAACCTGCAGACTTATAAATGATAACTCTCGTCCACAAATATATTGAGGGAAGGCAAAGAAGAGGATTTGAAATCAAGGCAGAATTGCAGGAAACAGATTTCAGGAGGTAGATTCGAATCGCCTTTAAAGCACATGAAAAGCGGAAAAACGTTGACAATGATGCCCTTGGCCAAAAAGGGCGTATGCGTTTTTTCCTGAATATATTCAGGAAAAAACGCATACGCCCTTTTTGGCCAACCAAGCAACCTGGAAAGGCAAATCAGCGCTACAAAGATGTCTCGCTTCCCATCGGTTAAAAAGGCCATGCTGAAAAAAGTGTCAAAACCAGAAATGCAGGACAGGCCATGGAGAAATGGGAGCCTTCGTACACTGATGGGCGGGATGTAAATTGCCAACAGCCACTCTGGAGAAGCGTACGGTGAGTCCTGAAACATCTAAAAAACAAAGCTTAGAGAGCATAGGGCACTTCCACTCATGGGGTTATAAATTGGGAAAATGAAAAATCAGCAAGACACAAGCACCCCAAAGTTTAGGGCTGCTCTGTTGACAAGGACCTCCACTTCATTCCACCTTCAATATCCCAGGAAAGAGAAAAATGGATAAAGAAGTTGTGGTCCTTATGTACAATGGAATATCACTCAGCCATGAAATCAATGTCATAAGGCTAGTAGCAGCATGATGAGTGGATTTAGGTACGACGATTCTAAGTGAAATAAGTCACACAGAAAAGGACACTTCTCATAAGGTATCACTGATAGAGGGAATGTAAAAACCGTTACACTTGAACTGAATTACAAAACAGAACAGAGTCACACATGCAGAAAACACACTATGGCTGCTTAACGGGAAAGGTGAGGTGGGGTGATACATAAAACAAGGGTTTCAAATTAGCTCAGATACCGTTCCATAAACCCAATATGTAATAGACAAGACCTACTCCTTGCTCAGAGAACTGGACTCAACACGCCCTATTCACCGCACAAGAATATATCTGACTAGTAATAATCTTAAAACCTATGTATTGATATCTCTCTGTTAGTGTGTCAAGTGGGAAAAAAGCGGCATAAACACAGCAGTGAAAAGCAGCTAAACCCCATTATAAAAATAAATTACTTTGAAAAACCCATGAAACAAAGACAGTGAAAGAGAGAGAAATTCTTACACAATGCGTTCAGAGGCTGTGATGCAACCTGGATTGACCATATCTAGACCCACAGCTGGATGAGACATAAGGGTGGACACTGTTGCGGCTGAGAGGTTTGGTGAGGTTGGGTGAGCAAACGCAGACCCTTTAAAGTAATACTGCGTGGTACCCATCGCATGGGTCCCAAATCTCCAGGTTGAAGGGCATCTTCCTACATCGTAAACATGCATGAGATACCCAGAAGATGGTACACCGTGTGATGGGGAAAGGTTTCTAAAACGCACCTCATTTCTCATCTGCCTGTGCCCGGGTTTGCCATTCCAGCCACTTTACTAGCAATCTCCCTCCTTGGAGCATCATCACCTTTAACCTCCTGTTCCGTACAGGTTGCAATTTGTCCTGAGGATGAACGGGAAGACGTGGAACCAATGAGAGACTAGCTCTTGGTGTTGGGACAGGCACAGGTCACTCTATTTTCCCATCAGGAAGAAGAATTAACCACAGGCTCAGCCTGCCCCCCGGATCAAGAACAGGGCCTGAAGCCATCCTGCGCTTTTGCGGCCATCTCCCAAAAACGCGAGTTGTAAAATGGAGGTTCAGGGCACTGCAATTCACAAACCTGCAGAGTTATAAATGATAACTCTCGTCCACAAATATATTGAGGGAAGGCAAAGAAGAGGGTTTGAAATCAAGGCAGAATTGCAGGAAACAGATTTCAGGAGGTAGATTCGAATCGCCTTTAAAGCACATGAAAAGCGGCAAAACGTTGACAATGATGCCCTTGGCCAAAAAGGGCGTATGAGTTTTTTCCTGAATATATTCAGGAAAAAACGCATACGCCCTTTTTGGCCAACCAAGCAACCTGGAAAGGCAAATCAGCGCTACAAAGAAGTCTCGCTTCCCATCGGTTAAAAGGGCCATGCTGAAAAAAGTGTCAAAACCGGAAATGCAGGACAGGCCATGGAGAAATGGGAGCCTTGCTACACTGATGGGCGGGATGTAAATTGCCAACAGCCACTCTGGAGAAGAGTACGGTGTGTCCTGAAACATCTAAAAAACACAGCTTAGAGAGCATAGGGCACTTCCACTCATGGGGGTATAAATTGGGAAAATGAAAAATCAGCAAGACACAAGCACCCCAAAGTTTAGGGCTGCTCTGTTGACAAGGACCTCCACTTCATTCCACCTTCAATATCCCAGGAAAGAGAAAAATCGATAAAGAAGTTGTGGTCCTTATGTACAATGGAATATCACTCAGCCATGAAATCAATGTCCTAAGGCTAGTAGAAGCATGATGAGTGGATTTAGGTACGACGATTCTAAGTGAAATAAGTCACACAGAAAAGGACACTTCTCATAAGGTATCACTGATAGAGGGAATGTAAAAACCGTTACACTTGAACTGAATTACAAAACAGAACAGAGTCACACATGCAGAAAACACACTATGGCTGCTTAACGGGAAAGGTGAGGTGGGGTGATACATAAAACAAGGGTTTCAAATTAGCTCAGATACCGTTCCATAAACCCAATATGTAATAGACAAGACCTACTCCTTGCTCAGAGAACTGGACTCAACACGCCCTATTCACCGCACAAGAATATATCTGACTAGTAATAATCTTAAAACCTATGTATTCATATCTCTCTGTTAGTGTGTCAAGTGGGTGTAAAGCGGCATAAACACAGCAGTGAAAAGCAGCTAAACCCCATTATAAAAATAAATTACTTTGAAAAACCCATGAAACAAAGACAGTGAAAGAGAGAGAAATTCTTACACAATGCGTTCAGGGGCTGTGATGCAACCTGGATTGACCATATCTAGACCCACAGCTGGATGAGACCTAAGGGTGGACACTGTTGCGGCTGAGAGGTTTGGTGAGGTTGGGTGAGCAAACGCAGACCCTTTAAAGTAATACTGCATGGTACCCATCGCATGGGTCACAAATCTCCAGGTTCAAGGGCATCTTCCTACATCGAAAACATGCCTGAGAAACCCAGAAGATGGTACACCGTGTGATGGGGAAAGGTTTCTAAAACGCACCTCATTTCTCATCTCCTTGTGCCCGGGTTCGCTATTCCAGCTGCTTTACTAGCAATCTCCCTACTTGGAGCATCAGCACCTTTAACCTCCTGTTCCGTACAGGTTGCAATTTGTCCTGAGGATGAACGGGAAGACGTGGAACCAATGAGAGACTAGCTCTTGGTGTTGGGACAGGCACAGGTCACTCTATTTTCCCATCAGGAAGAAGAATTAACCACAGGCTCAGCCTGCCACCCGGAACCAAAACAGGGCCTGAAGCCATCCTGCGCTATTGCGGCCAGCTCCCTAAAAATCGAGTTGTAAAATGGAGGTTCAGGGCACTGCAATTCACAAACCTGCAGACTTATAAATGATAACTCTCGTCCACAAATATATTGAGGGAAGGCAAAGAAGAGGATTTGAAATCAAGGCAGAATTGCAGGAAACAGATTTCAGGAGGTAGATTCGAATCGCCTTTAAAGCACATGAAAAGCGGAAAAACGTTGACAATGATGCCCTTGGCCAAAAAGGGCGTATGCGTTTTTTCCTGAATATATTCAGGAAAAAACGCATACGCCCTTTTTGGCCAACCAAGCAACCTGGAAAGGCAAATCAGCGCTACAAAGATGTCTCGCTTCCCATCGGTTAAAAAGGCCATGCTGAAAAAAGTGTCAAAACCAGAAATGCAGTACAGGCCATGGAGAAATGGGAGCCTTCCTACACTGATGGGCGGGATGTAAATTGCCAACAGCCACTCTGGAGAAGCGTACGGTGAGTCCTGAAACATCTAAAAAACAAAGCTTAGAGAGCATAGGGCACTTCCACTCATGGGGTTATAAATTGGGAAAATTAAAAATCAGCAAGACACAAGCACCCCAAAGTTTAGGGCTGCTCTGTTGACAAGGACCTCCACTTCATTCCACCTTCAATATCCCAGGAAAGAGAAAAATGGATAAAGAAGTTGTGGTCCTTATGTACAATGGAATATCACTCAGCCATGAAATCAATGTCATAAGGCTAGTAGCAGCATGATGAGTGGATTTAGGTACGACGATTCTAAGTGAAATAAGTCACACAGAAAAGGACACTTCTCATAAGGTATCACTGATAGAGGGAATGTAAAAACCGTTACACTTGAACTGAATTACAAAACAGAACAGAGTCACACATGCAGAAAACACACTATGGTTGCTTAATGGGAAAGGTGAGGTGGGGTGATACATAAAACAAGGGTTTCAAATTAGCTCAGATACCGTTCCATAAACCCAATATGTAATAGACAAGACCTACTCCTTGCTCAGAGAACTGGACTCAACACGCCCTATTCACCGCACAAGAATATATCTGACTAGTAATAATCTTAAAACCTATGTATTGATATCTCTCTGTTAGTGTGTCAAGTGGGTAAAAAGCGGCATAAACACAGCAGTGAAAAGCAGCTAAACCCCATTATAAAAATAAATTACTTTGAAAAACCCATGAAACAAAGACAGTGAAAGAGAGAGAAATTCGTACACAATGCGTTCAGGGGCTGTGATGCAACCTGGATTGACCATATCTAGACCCACAGCTGGATGAGACATAAGGGTGGACACTGTTGCGGCTGAGAGGTTTGGTGAGGTTGGGTGAGCAAACGCAGACCCTTTAAAGTAATACTGCGTGGTACCCATCGCATGGGTCCCAAATCTCCAGGTTGAAGGGCATCTTCCTACATCGTAAACATGCATGAGATACCCAGAAGATGGTACACCGTGTGATGGGGAAAGGTTTCTAAAACGCACCTCATTTCTCATCTGCCTGTGCCCGGGTTTGCCATTCCAGCCACTTTACTAGCAATCTCCCTCCTTGGAGCATCATCACCTTTAACCTCCTGTTCCGTACAGGTTGCAATTTGTCCTGAGGATGAACGGGAAGACGTGGAACCAATGAGAGACTAGCTCTTGGTGTTGGGACAGGCACAGGTCACTCTATTTTCCCATCAGGAAGAAGAATTAACCACAGGCTCAGCCTGCCCCCCGGATCAAGAACAGGGCCTGAAGCCATCCTGCGCTTTTGCAGCCATCTCCCAAAAACACGAGTTGTAAAATGGAGGTTCAGGGCACTGCAATTCACAAACCTGCAGAGTTATAAATGATAACTCTCGTCCACAAATATATTGAGGGAAGGCAAAGAAGAGGATTTGAAATCAAGGCAGAATTGCAGGAAACAGATTTCAGGAGGTAGATTCGAATCGCCTTTAAAGCACATGAAAAGCGGCAAAACGTTGACAATGATGCCCTTGGCCAAAAAGGGCGTATGCGTTTTTTCCTGAATATATTCAGGAAAAAACGCATACGCCCTTTTTGGCCAACCAAGCAACCTGGAAAGGCAAATCAGCGCTACAAAGAAGTCTCGCTTCCCATCGGTTAAAAGGGCCATGCTGAAAAAAGTGTCAAAACCAGAAATGCAGGACAGGCCATGGAGAAATGGGAGCCTTGCTACACTGATGGGCGGGATGTTAATTGCCAACAGCCACTCTGGAGAAGAGTACGGTGTGTCCTGAAACATCTAAAAAACACAGCTTAGAGAGCATAGGGCACTTCCACTCATGGGGGTATAAATTGGGAAAATGAAAAATCAGCAAGACAAAATCACCCCAAAGTTTAGGGCTGCTCTGTTGACAAGGACCTCCACTTCATTCCACCTTCAATATCCCAGGAAAGAGAAAAATGGATAAAGAAGTTGTGGTCCTTATGTACAATGGAATATCACTCAGCCATGAAATCAATGTCATAAGGCTAGTAGCAGCATGATGAGTGGATTTAGGTACGACGACTCTAAGTGAAATAAGTCACACAGAAAAGGACACTTCTCATAAGGTATCACTGATAGAGGGAATGTAAAAACCGTTACACTTGAACTGAATTACAAAACAGAACAGAGTCACACATGCAGAAAACACACTATGGCTGCTTAACGGGAAAGGTGAGGTGGGGTGATACATAAAACAAGGGTTTCAAATTAGCTCAGATACCGTTCCATAAACCCAATATGTAATAGACAAGACCTACTCCTTGCTCAGAGAACTGGACTCAACACGCCCTATTCACCGCACAAGAATATATCTGACTAGTAATAATCTTAAAACCTATGTATTGATATCTCTCTGTTAGTGTGTCAAGTGGGTGTAAAGCGGCATAAACACAGCAGTGAAAAGCAGCTAAACCCCATTATAAAAATAAATTACTTTGAAAAACCCATGAAACAAAGACAGTGAAAGAGATAGAAATTCTTACACAATGCGTTCACGGGCTGTGATGCAACCTGGATTGACCATATCTAGACCCACAGCTGGATGAGACATAAGGGTGGACACTCTTGGGGCTGAGAGGTTTGGTGAGGTTGAGTGAGCAAACGCAGACCCTTTAAAGTAATACTGCATGGTACCCATCGCATGGGTCCCATATCTCCAGGTTCAAGGGCATCTTCCTACATCGAAAACATGCATGAGAAACCCAGAAGATGGTACACCGTGTGATGTGGAAAGGTTTCTAAAACGCACCTCATTTCTCATCTCCTTGTGCCCGGATTCGCTATTCCAGCCCTTTACTAGCAATCTCCCTACTTGGAGCATCATCACCTTTAACCTCCTGTTCCGTACAGGTTGCAATTTGTCCTGAGGATGAACGGGAAGACGTGGAACCAATGAGAGACTAGCTCTTGGTGTTGGGACAGGCACAGGTCACTCTATTTTCCCATCAGGAAGAAGAATTAACCACAGGCTCAGCCTGCCCCCCGGAACCAGAACAGGGCCTGAAGCCATCCTGCGCTATTGCGGCCAGCTCCCTAAAAAGCGAGTTGTAAAATGGAGGTTCAGGGCACTGCAATTCACAAACCTGCAGAGTTATAAATGATAACTCTCGTCCACAAATATATTGAGGGAAGGCAAAGAAGAGGATTTGAAATCAAGGCAGAATTGCAGGAAACAGATTTCAGGAGGTAGATTCGAATCGCCTTTAAAGCACATGAAAAGCGGCAAAACGTTGACAATGATGCCCTTGGCCAAAAAGGGCGTATGCGTTTTTTCCTGAATATATTCAGGAAAAAACGCATACGCCCTTTTTGGCCAACCAAGCAACCTGGAAAGGCAAATCAGCGCTACAAAGATGTCTCGCTTCCCTTCGGTTAAAAAGGCCATGCTGAAAAAAGTGTCAAAACCAGAAATGCAGGACAGGCCATGGAGAAATGGGAGCCTTGCTACACTGATGGGCGGGATGTTAATTGCCAACAGCCACTCTGGAGAAGCGTACGGTGAGTCCTGAAACATCTAAAAAACACAGCTTAGAGAGCATAGGGCACTTCCACTCATGGGGTTATAAATTGGGAAAATTAAAAATCAGCAAGGCACAAGCACCCCAAAGTTTAGGGCTGCTCTGTTGACAAGGACCTCCACTTCATTCCACCTTCAATATCCCAGGAAAGAGAAAAATGGATAAAGAAGTTGTGGTCCTTATGTACAATGGAATATCACTCAGCCATGAAATCAATGTCATAAGGCTAGTAGCAGCATGATGAGTGGATTTAGGTACGACGATTCTAAGTGAAATAAGTCACACAGAAAAGGACACTTCTCATAAGGTATCACTGATAGAGGGAATGTAAAAACCGTTACACTTGAACTGAATTACAAAACAGAACAGAGTCACACATGCAGAAAACACACTATGGCTGCTTCACGGGAAAGGTGAGGTGGGGTGATACATAAAACAAGGGTTTCAAATTAGCTCAGATACCGTTCCATAAACCCAATATGTAATAGACAAGACCTACTCCTTGCTCAGAGAACTGGACTCAACACGCCCTATTCATCGCACAAGAATATATCTGACTAGTAATAATCTTAAAACCTATGTATTGATATCTCTCTGTTAGTGTGTCAAGTGGGTGTAAAGCGGCATAAACACAGCAGTGAAAAGCAGCTAAACCCCATTATAAAAATAAATTACTTTGAAAAACCCATGAAACAAAGACAGTGAAAGAGATAGAAATTCTTACACAATGCGTTCACGGGCTGTGATGCAACCTGGATTGACCATATCTAGACCCACAGCTGGATGAGACATAAGGGTGGACACTCTTGGGGCTGAGAGGTTTGGTGAGGTTGAGTGAGCAAACGCAGACCCTTTAAAGTAATACTGCATGGTACCCATCGCATGGGTCCCATATCTCCAGGTTCAAGGGCATCTTCCTACATCGAAAACATGCATGAGAAACCCAGAAGATGGTACACCGTGTGATGTGGAAAGGTTTCTAAAACGCACCTCATTTCTCATCTCCTTGTGCCCGGATTCGCTATTCCAGCCCTTTACTAGCAATCTCCCTACTTGGAGCATCATCACCTTTAACCTCCTGTTCCGTACAGGTTGCAATTTGTCCTGAGGATGAACGGGAAGACGTGGAACCAATGAGAGACTAGCTCTTGGTGTTGGGACAGGCACAGGTCACTCTATTTTCCCATCAGGAAGAAGAATTAACCACAGGCTCAGCCTGCCCCCCGGAACCAGAACAGGGCCTGAAGCCATCCTGCGCTATTGCGGCCAGCTCCCTAAAAAGTGAGTTGTAAAATGGAGGTTCAGGGCACTGCAATTCACAAACCTGCAGAGTTATAAATGATAACTCTCGTCCACAAATATATTGAGGGAAGGCAAAGAAGAGGATTTGAAATCAAGGCAGAATTGCAGGAAACAGATTTCAGGAGGTAGATTCGAATCGCCTTTAAAGCACATGAAAAGCGGAAAAACGTTGACAATGATGCCCTTGGCCAAAAAGGGCGTATGCGTTTTTTCCTGAATATATTCAGGAAAAAACGCATACGCCCTTTTTGGCCAACCAAGCAACCTGGAAAGGCAAATCAGCGCTACAAAGATGTCTCGCTTCCCTTCGGTTAAAAAGGCCATGCTGAAAAAAGTGTCAAAACCAGAAATGCAGGACAGGCCATGGAGAAATGGGAGCCTTGCTACACTGATGGGCGGGATGTAAATTGCCAACAGCCACTCTGGAGAAGCGTACGGTGAGTCCTGAAACATCTAAAAAACACAGCTTAGAGAGCATAGGGCACTTCCACTCATGGGGTTATAAATTGGGAAAATTAAAAATCAGCAAGACACAAGCACCCCAAAGTTTAGGGCTGCTCTGTTGACAAGGACCTCCACTTCATTCCACCTTCAATATCCCAGGAAAGAGAAAAATGGATAAAGAAGTTGTGGTCCTTATGTACAATGGAATATCACTCAGCCATGAAATCAATGTCATAAGGCTAGTAGCAGCATGATGAGTGGATTTAGGTGCGACGATTCTAAGTGAAATAAGTCACACAGAAAAGGACACTTCTCATAAGGTATCACTGATAGAGGGAATGTAAAAACCGTTACACTTGAACTGAATTACAAAACAGAACAGAGTCACACATGCAGAAAACACACTATGGCTGCTTAACGGGAAAGGTGAGGTGGGGTGATACATAAAACAAGGGTTTCAAATTAGCTCAGATACCGTTCCATAAACCCAATATGTAATAGACAAGACCTACTCCTTGCTCAGAGAACTGGACTCAACACGCCCTATTCACCGCACAAGAATATATCTGACTAGTAATAATCTTAAAACCTATGTATTGATATCTCTCTGTTAGTGTGTCAAGTGGGTAAAAAGCGGCATAAACACAGCAGTGAAAAGCAGCTAAACCCCATTATAAAAATAAATTACTTTGAAAAACCCATGAAACAAAGACAGTGAAAGAGAGAGAAATTCTTACACAATGCGTTCAGGGGCTGTGATGCAACCTGGATTGACCATATCTAGACCCACAGCTGGATGAGACATAAGGGTGGACACTGTTGCGGCTGAGAGGTTTGGTGAGGTTGGGTGAGCAAACGCAGACCCTTTAAAGTAATACTGCGTGGTACCCATCGCATGGGTCCCAAATCTCCAGGTTCAAGGGCATCTTCCTACATCGTAAACATGCATGAGATACCCAGAAGATGGTACACCGTGTGATGGGGAAAGGTTTCTAAAACGCACCTCATTTCTCATCTGCCTGTGCCCGGGTTTGCCATTCCAGGCACTTTACTAGCAATCTCCCTCCTTGGAGCATCATCACCTTTAACCTCCTGTTCCATACAGGTTGCAATTTGTCCTGAGGATGAACGGGAAGACGTGGAACCAATGAGAGACTAGCTCTTGGTGTTGGGACAGGCACAGGTCACTCTATTTTCCCATCAGGAAGAAGAATTAACCACAGGCTCAGCCTGCCCCCCGGATCAAGAACAGGGCCTGAAGCCATCCTGCGCTTTTGCGGCCATCTCCCAAAAACGCGAGTTGTAAAATGGAGGTTCAGGGCACTGCAATTCACAAACCTGCAGAGTTATAAATGATAACTCTCGTCCACAAATATATTGAGGGAAGGCAAAGAAGAGGATTTGAAATCAAGGCAGAATTGCAGGAAACAGATTTCAGGAGGTAGATTCGAATCGCCTTTAAAGCACATGAAAACCGGCAAAACGTTGACAATGATGCCCTTGGCCAAAAAGGGCGTATGCGTTTTTTCCTGAATATATTCAGGAAAAAACGCATACGCCCTTTTTGGCCAACCAAGCAACCTGGAAAGGCAAATCAGCGCTACAAAGAAGTCTCGCTTCCCATCGGTTAAAAGGGCCATGATGAAAAAAGTGTCAAAACCAGAAATGCAGGACAGGCCATGGAGAAATGGGAGCCTTGCTACACTGATGGGCGGGATGTAAATTGCCAACAGCCACTCTGGAGAAGAGTACGGTGTGTCCTGAAACATCTAAAAAACACAGCTTAGAGAGCATAGGGCACTTCCACTCATGGGGGTATAAATTGGGAAAATGAAAAATCAGCAAGACACAAGCACCCCAAAGTTTAGGGCTGCTCTGTTGACAAGGACCTCCACTTCATTCCACCTTCAATATCCCAGGAAAGAGAAAAATGGATAAAGAAGTTGTGGTCCTTATGTACAATGGAATATCACTCAGCCATGAAATCAATGTCATAAGGCTAGTAGCAGCATGATGAGTGGATTTAGGTACGACGATTCTAAGTGAAATAAGTCACACAGAAAAGGACACTTCTCATAAGGTATCACTGATAGAGGGAATGTAAAAACCGTTACACTTGAACTGAATTACAAAACAGAACAGAGTCACACATGCAGAAAACACACTATGGCTGCTTAACGGGAAAGGAGAGGTGGGGTGATACATAAAACAAGGGTTTCAAATTAGCTCAGATACCGTTCCATAAACCCAATATGTAATAGACAAGACCTACTCCTTGCTCAGAGAACTGGACTCAACACGCCCTATTCACCGCACAAGAATATATCTGACTAGTAATAATCTTAAAACCTATGTATTGATATCTCTCTGTTAGTGTGTCAAGTGGGTGTAAAGCGGCATAAACACAGCAGTGAAAAGCAGCTAAACCCCATTATAAAAATAAATTACTTTGAAAAACCCATGAAACAAAGACAGTGAAAGAGATAGAAATTCTTACACAATGCGTTCACGGGCTGTGATGCAACCTGGATTGACCATATCTAGACCCACAGCTGGATGAGACATAAGGGTGGACACTCTTGGGGCTGAGAGGTTTGGTGAGGTTGAGTGAGCAAACGCAGACCCTTTAAAGTAATACTGCATGGTACCCATCGCATGGGTCCCATATCTCCAGGTTCAAGGGCATCTTCCTACATCGAAAACATGCATGAGAAACCCAGAAGATGGTACACCGTGTGATGTGGAAAGGTTTCTAAAACGCACCTCATTTCTCATCTCCTTGTGCCCGGATTCGCTATTCCAGCCCTTTACTAGCAATCTCCCTACTTGGAGCATCATCACCTTTAACCTCCTGTTCCGTACAGGTTGCAATTTGTCCTGAGGATGAACGGGAAGACGTGGAACCAATGAGAGACTAGCTCTTGGTGTTGGGACAGGCACAGGTCACTCTATTTTCCCATCAGGAAGAAGAATTAACCACAGGCTCAGCCTGCCCCCCGGAACCAGAACAGGGCCTGAAGCCATCCTGCGCTATTGCGGCCAGCTCCCTAAAAAGCGAGTTGTAAAATGGAGGTTCAGGGCACTGCAATTCACAAACCTGCAGAGTTATAAATGATAACTCTCGTCCACAAATATATTGAGGGAAGGCAAAGAAGAGGATTTGAAATCAAGGCAGAATTGCAGGAAACAGATTTCAGGAGGTAGATTCGAATCGCCTTTAAAGCACATGAAAAGCGGCAAAACGTTGACAATGATGCCCTTGGCCAAAAAGGGCGTATGCGTTTTTTCCTGAATATATTCAGGAAAAAACGCATACGCCCTTTTTGGCCAACCAAGCAACCTGGAAAGGCAAATCAGCGCTACAAAGATGTCTCGCTTCCCTTCGGTTAAAAAGGCCATGCTGAAAAAAGTGTCAAAACCAGAAATGCAGGACAGGCCATGGAGAAATGGGAGCCTTGCTACACTGATGGGCGGGATGTTAATTGCCAACAGCCACTCTGGAGAAGCGTACGGTGAGTCCTGAAACATCTAAAAAACACAGCTTAGAGAGCATAGGGCACTTCCACTCATGGGGTTATAAATTGGGAAAATTAAAAATCAGCAAGACACAAGCACCCCAAAGTTTAGGGCTGCTCTGTTGACAAGGACCTCCACTTCATTCCACCTTCAATATCCCAGGAAAGAGAAAAATGGATAAAGAAGTTGTGGTCCTTATGTACAATGGAATATCACTCAGCCATGAAATCAATGTCATAAGGCTAGTAGCAGCATGATGAGTGGATTTAGGTACGACGATTCTAAGTGAAATAAGTCACACAGAAAAGGACACTTCTCATAAGGTATCACTGATAGAGGGAATGTAAAAACCGTTACACTTGAACTGAATTACAAAACAGAACAGAGTCACACATGCAGAAAACACACTATGGCTGCTTCACGGGAAAGGTGAGGTGGGGTGATACATAAAACAAGGGTTTCAAATTAGCTCAGATACCGTTCCATAAACCCAATATGTAATAGACAAGACCTACTCCTTGCTCAGAGAACTGGACTCAACACGCCCTATTCATCGCACAAGAATATATCTGACTAGTAATAATCTTAAAACCTATGTATTGATATCTCTCTGTTAGTGTGTCAAGTGGGTGTAAAGCGGCATAAACACAGCAGTGAAAAGCAGCTAAACCCCATTATAAAAATAAATTACTTTGAAAAACCCATGAAACAAAGACAGTGAAAGAGATAGAAATTCTTACACAATGCGTTCACGGGCTGTGATGCAACCTGGATTGACCATATCTAGACCCACAGCTGGATGAGACATAAGGGTGGACACTCTTGGGGCTGAGAGGTTTGGTGAGGTTGAGTGAGCAAACGCAGACCCTTTAAAGTAATACTGCATGGTACCCATCGCATGGGTCCCATATCTCCAGGTTCAAGGGCATCTTCCTACATCGAAAACATGCATGAGAAACCCAGAAGATGGTACACCGTGTGATGTGGAAAGGTTTCTAAAACGCACCTCATTTCTCATCTCCTTGTGCCCGGATTCGCTATTCCAGCCCTTTACTAGCAATCTCCCTACTTGGAGCATCATCACCTTTAACCTCCTGTTCCGTACAGGTTGCAATTTGTCCTGAGGATGAACGGGAAGACGTGGAACCAATGAGAGACTAGCTCTTGGTGTTGGGACAGGCACAGGTCACTCTATTTTCCCATCAGGAAGAAGAATTAACCACAGGCTCAGCCTGCCCCCCGGATCAAGAACAGGGCCTGAAGCCATCCTGCGCTTTTGCGGCCATCTCCCAAAAACGCGAGTTGTAAAATGGAGGTTCAGGGCACTGCAATTCACAAACCTGCAGAGTTATAAATGATAACTCTCGTCCACAAATATATTGAGGGAAGGCAAAGAAGAGGATTTGAAATCAAGGCAGAATTGCAGGAAACAGATTTCAGGAGGTAGATTCGAATCGCCTTTAAAGCACATGAAAACCGGCAAAACGTTGACAATGATGCCCTTGGCCAAAAAGGGCGTATGCGTTTTTTCCTGAATATATTCAGGAAAAAACGCATACGCCCTTTTTGGCCAACCAAGCAACCTGGAAAGGCAAATCAGCGCTACAAAGAAGTCTCGCTTCCCATCGGTTAAAAGGGCCATGATGAAAAAAGTGTCAAAACCAGAAATGCAGGACAGGCCATGGAGAAATGGGAGCCTTGCTACACTGATGGGCGGGATGTAAATTGCCAACAGCCACTCTGGAGAAGAGTACGGTGTGTCCTGAAACATCTAAAAAACACAGCTTAGAGAGCATAGGGCACTTCCACTCATGGGGGTATAAATTGGGAAAATGAAAAATCAGCAAGACACAAGCACCCCAAAGTTTAGGGCTGCTCTGTTGACAAGGACCTCCACTTCATTCCACCTTCAATATCCCAGGAAAGAGAAAAATGGATAAAGAAGTTGTGGTCCTTATGTACAATGGAATATCACTCAGCCATGAAATCAATGTCATAAGGCTAGTAGCAGCATGATGAGTGGATTTAGGTACGACGATTCTAAGTGAAATAAGTCACACAGAAAAGGACACTTCTCATAAGGTATCACTGATAGAGGGAATGTAAAAACCGTTACACTTGAACTGAATTACAAAACAGAACAGAGTCACACATGCAGAAAACACACTATGGCTGCTTAACGGGAAAGGAGAGGTGGGGTGATACATAAAACAAGGGTTTCAAATTAGCTCAGATACCGTTCCATAAACCCAATATGTAATAGACAAGACCTACTCCTTGCTCAGAGAACTGGACTCAACACGCCCTATTCACCGCACAAGAATATATCTGACTAGTAATAATCTTAAAACCTATGTATTGATATCTCTCTGTTAGTGTGTCAAGTGGGTGTAAAGCGGCATAAACACAGCAGTGAAAAGCAGCTAAACCCCATTATAAAAATAAATTACTTTGAAAAACCCATGAAACAAAGACAGTGAAAGAGATAGAAATTCTTACACAATGCGTTCACGGGCTGTGATGCAACCTGGATTGACCATATCTAGACCCACAGCTGGATGAGACATAAGGGTGGACACTCTTGGGGCTGAGAGGTTTGGTGAGGTTGGGTGAGCAAACGCAGACCCTTTAAAGTAATACTGCATGGTACCCATCGCATGGGTCCCATATCTCCAGGTTCAAGGGCATCTTCCTACATCGAAAACATGCATGAGAAACCCAGAAGATGGTACACCGTGTGATGTGGAAAGGTTTCTAAAACGCACCTCATTTCTCATCTCCTTGTGCCCGGATTCGCTATTCCAGCCCTTTACTAGCAATCTCCCTACTTGGAGCATCATCACCTTTAACCTCCTGTTCCGTACAGGTTGCAATTTGTCCTGAGGATGAACGGGAAGACGTGGAACCAATGAGAGACTAGCTCTTGGTGTTGGGACAGGCACAGGTCACTCTATTTTCCCATCAGGAAGAAGAATTAACCACAGGCTCAGCCTGCCCCCCGGATCAAGAACAGGGCCTGAAGCCATCCTGCGCTTTTGCAGCCATCTCCCAAAAACACGAGTTGTAAAATGGAGGTTCAGGGCACTGCAATTCACAAACCTGCAGAGTTATAAATGATAACTCTCGTCCACAAATATATTGAGGGAAGGCAAAGAAGAGGATTTGAAATCAAGGCAGAATTGCAGGAAACAGATTTCAGGAGGTAGATTCGAATCGCCTTTAAAGCACATGAAAAGCGGCAAAACGTTGACAATGATGCCCTTGGCCAAAAAGGGCGTATGCGTTTTTTCCTGAATATATTCAGGAAAAAACGCATACGCCCTTTTTGGCCAACCAAGCAACCTGGAAAGGCAAATCAGCGCTACAAAGAAGTCTCGCTTCCCATCGGTTAAAAGGGCCATGCTGAAAAAAGTGTCAAAACCAGAAATGCAGGACAGGCCATGGAGAAATGGGAGCCTTGCTACACTGATGGGCGGGATGTTAATTGCCAACAGCCACTCTGGAGAAGAGTACGGTGTGTCCTGAAACATCTAAAAAACACAGCTTAGAGAGCATAGGGCACTTCCACTCATGGGGGTATAAATTGGGAAAATGAAAAATCAGCAAGACACAAGCACCCCAAAGTTTAGGGCTGCTCTGTTGACAAGGACCTCCACTTCATTCCACCTTCAATATCCCAGGAAAGAGAAAAATCGATAAAGAAGTTGTGGTCCTTATGTACAATGGAATATCACTCAGCCATGAAATCAATGTCCTAAGGCTAGTAGAAGCATGATGAGTGGATTTAGGTACGACGATTCTAAGTGAAATAAGTCACACAGAAAAGGACACTTCTCATAAGGTATCACTGATAGAGGGAATGTAAAAACCGTTACACTTGAACTGAATTACAAAACAGAACAGAGTCACACATGCAGAAAACACACTATGGCTGCTTAACGGGAAAGGTGAGGTGGGGTGATACATAAAACAAGGGTTTCAAATTAGCTCAGATACCGTTCCATAAACCCAATATGTAATAGACAAGACCTACTCCTTGCTCAGAGAACTGGACTCAACACGCCCTATTCACCGCACAAGAATATATCTGACTAGTAATAATCTTAAAACCTATGTATTCATATCTCTCTGTTAGTGTGTCAAGTGGGTGTAAAGCGGCATAAACACAGCAGTGAAAAGCAGCTAAACCCCATTATAAAAATAAATTACTTTGAAAAACCCATGAAACAAAGACAGTGAAAGAGAGAGAAATTCTTACACAATGCGTTCAGGGGCTGTGATGCAACCTGGATTGACCATATCTAGACCCACAGCTGGATGAGACCTAAGGGTGGACACTGTTGCGGCTGAGAGGTTTGGTGAGGTTGGGTGAGCAAACGCAGACCCTTTAAAGTAATACTGCATGGTACCCATCGCATGGGTCACAAATCTCCAGGTTCAAGGGCATCTTCCTACATCGAAAACATGCCTGAGAAACCCAGAAGATGGTACACCGTGTGATGGGGAAAGGTTTCTAAAACGCACCTCATTTCTCATCTCCTTGTGCCCGGGTTCGCTATTCCAGCTGCTTTACTAGCAATCTCCCTACTTGGAGCATCAGCACCTTTAACCTCCTGTTCCGTACAGGTTGCAATTTGTCCTGAGGATGAACGGGAAGACGTGGAACCAATGAGAGACTAGCTCTTGGTGTTGGGACAGGCACAGGTCACTCTATTTTCCCATCAGGAAGAAGAATTAACCACAGGATCAGCCTGCCACCCGGAACCAAAACAGGGCCTGAAGCCATCCTGCGCTATTGCGGCCAGCTCCCTAAAAATCGAGTTGTAAAATGGAGGTTCAGGGCACTGCAATTCACAAACCTGCAGACTTATAAATGATAACTCTCGTCCACAAATATATTGAGGGAAGGCAAAGAAGAGGATTTGAAATCAAGGCAGAATTGCAGGAAACAGATTTCAGGAGGTAGATTCGAATCGCCTTTAAAGCACATGAAAAGCGGAAAAACGTTGACAATGATGCCCTTGGCCAAAAAGGGCGTATGCGTTTTTTCCTGAATATATTCAGGAAAAAACGCATACGCCCTTTTTGGCCAACCAAGCAACCTGGAAAGGCAAATCAGCGCTACAAAGATGTCTCGCTTCCCATCGGTTAAAAAGGCCATGCTGAAAAAAGTGTCAAAACCAGAAATGCAGTACAGGCCATGGAGAAATGGGAGCCTTCCTACACTGATGGGCGGGATGTAAATTGCCAACAGCCACTCTGGAGAAGCGTACGGTGAGTCCTGAAACATCTAAAAAACAAAGCTTAGAGAGCATAGGGCACTTCCACTCATGGGGTTATAAATTGGGAAAATTAAAAATCAGCAAGACACAAGCACCCCAAAGTTTAGGGCTGCTCTGTTGACAAGGACCTCCACTTCATTCCACCTTCAATATCCCAGGAAAGAGAAAAATGGATAAAGAAGTTGTGGTCCTTATGTACAATGGAATATCACTCAGCCATGAAATCAATGTCATAAGGCTAGTAGCAGCATGATGAGTGGATTTAGGTACGACGATTCTAAGTGAAATAAGTCACACAGAAAAGGACACTTCTCATAAGGTATCACTGATAGAGGGAATGTAAAAACCGTTACACTTGAACTGAATTACAAAACAGAACAGAGTCACACATGCAGAAAACACACTATGGTTGCTTAATGGGAAAGGTGAGGTGGGGTGATACATAAAACAAGGGTTTCAAATTAGCTCAGATACCGTTCCATAAACCCAATATGTAATAGACAAGACCTACTCCTTGCTCAGAGAACTGGACTCAACACGCCCTATTCACCGCACAAGAATATATCTGACTAGTAATAATCTTAAAAACTATGTATTGATATCTCTCTGTTAGTGTGTCAAGTGTGTAAAAAGCGGCATAAACACAGCAGTGAAAAGCAGCTAAACCCCATTATAAAAATAAATTACTTTGAAAAACCCATGAAACAAAGACAGTGAAAGAGAGAGAAATTCTTACACAATGCGTTCAGGGGCTGTGATGCAACCTGGATTGACCATATCTAGACCCACAGCTGGATGAGACATAAGGGTGGACACTGTTGCGGCTGAGAGGTTTGGTGAGGTTGGGTGAGCAAACGCAGACCCTTTAAAGTAATACTGCGTGGTACCCATCGCATGGGTCCCAAATCTCCAGGTTGAAGGGCATCTTCCTACATCGTAAACATGCATGAGATACCCAGAAGATGGTACACCGTGTGATGGGGAAAGGTTTCTAAAACGCACCTCATTTCTCATCTGCCTGTGCCCGGGTTTGCCATTCCAGCCACTTTACTAGCAATCTCCCTCCTTGGAGCATCATCACCTTTAACCTCCTGTTCCGTACAGGTTGCAATTTGTCCTGAGGATGAACGGGAAGACGTGGAACCAATGAGAGACTAGCTCTTGGTGTTGGGACAGGCACAGGTCACTCTATTTTCCCATCAGGAAGAAGAATTAACCACAGGCTCAGCCTGCCCCCCGGATCAAGAACAGGGCCTGAAGCCATCCTGCGCTTTTGCAGCCATCTCCCAAAAACACGAGTTGTAAAATGGAGGTTCAGGGCACTGCAATTCACAAACCTGCAGAGTTATAAATGATAACTCTCGTCCACAAATATATTGAGGGAAGGCAAAGAAGAGGATTTGAAATCAAGGCAGAATTGCAGGAAACAGATTTCAGGAGGTAGATTCGAATCGCCTTTAAAGCACATGAAAAGCGGCAAAACGTTGACAATGATGCCCTTGGCCAAAAAGGGCGTATGCGTTTTTTCCTGAATATATTCAGGAAAAAACGCATACGCCCTTTTTGGCCAACCAAGCAACCTGGAAATGCAAATCAGCGCTACAAAGAAGTCTCGCTTCCCATCGGTTAAAAGGGCCATGCTGAAAAAAGTGTCAAAACCAGAAATGCAGGACAGGCCATGGAGAAATGGGAGCCTTGCTACACTGATGGGCGGGATGTTAATTGCCAACAGCCACTCTGGAGAAGAGTACGGTGTGTCCTGAAACATCTAAAAAACACAGCTTAGAGAGCATAGGGCACTTCCACTCATGGGGGTATAAATTGGGAAAATGAAAAATCAGCAAGACAAAATCACCCCAAAGTTTAGGGCTGCTCTGTTGACAAGGACCTCCACTTCATTCCACCTTCAATATCCCAGGAAAGAGAAAAATGGATAAAGAAGTTGTGGTCCTTATGTACAATGGAATATCACTCAGCCATGAAATCAATGTCATAAGGCTAGTAGCAGCATGATGAGTGGATTTAGGTACGACGACTCTAAGTGAAATAAGTCACACAGAAAAGGACACTTCTCATAAGGTATCACTGATAGAGGGAATGTAAAAACCGTTACACTTGAACTGAATTACAAAACAGAACAGAGTCACACATGCAGAAAACACACTATGGCTGCTTAACGGGAAAGGTGAGGTGGGGTGATACATAAAACAAGGGTTTCAAATTAGCTCAGATACCGTTCCATAAACCCAATATGTAATAGACAAGACCTACTCCTTGCTCAGAGAACTGGACTCAACACGCCCTATTCACCGCACAAGAATATATCTGACTAGTAATAATCTTAAAACCTATGTATTGATATCTCTCTGTTAGTGTGTCAAGTGGGTGTAAAGCGGCATAAACACAGCAGTGAAAAGCAGCTAAACCCCATTATAAAAATAAATTACTTTGAAAAACCCATGAAACAAAGACAGTGAAAGAGATAGAAATTCTTACACAATGCGTTCACGGGCTGTGATGCAACCTGGATTGACCATATCTAGACCCACAGCTGGATGAGACATAAGGGTGGACACTCTTGGGGCTGAGAGGTTTGGTGAGGTTGGGTGAGCAAACGCAGACCCTTTAAAGTAATACTGCATGGTACCCATCGCATGGGTCCCATATCTCCAGGTTCAAGGGCATCTTCCTACATCGAAAACATGCATGAGAAACCCAGAAGATGGTACACCGTGTGATGTGGAAAGGTTTCTAAAACGCACCTCATTTCTCATCTCCTTGTGCCCGGATTCGCTATTCCAGCCCTTTACTAGCAATCTCCCTACTTGGAGCATCATCACCTTTAACCTCCTGTTCCGTACAGGTTGCAATTTGTCCTGAGGATGAACGGGAAGACGTGGAACCAATGAGAGACTAGCTCTTGGTGTTGGGACAGGCACAGGTCACTCTATTTTCCCATCAGGAAGAAGAATTAACCACAGGCTCAGCCTGCCCCCCGGAACCAGAACAGGGCCTGAAGCCATCCTGCGCTATTGCGGCCAGCTCCCTAAAAAGCGAGTTGTAAAATGGAGGTTCAGGGCACTGCAATTCACAAACCTGCAGAGTTATAAATGATAACTCTCGTCCACAAATATATTGAGGGAAGGCAAAGAAGAGGATTTGAAATCAAGGCAGAATTGCAGGAAACAGATTTCAGGAGGTAGATTCGAATCGCCTTTAAAGCACATGAAAAGCGGCAAAACGTTGACAATGATGCCCTTGGCCAAAAAGGGCGTATGCGTTTTTTCCTGAATATATTCAGGAAAAAACGCATACGCCCTTTTTGGCCAACCAAGCAACCTGGAAAGGCAAATCAGCGCTACAAAGATGTCTCGCTTCCCTTCGGTTAAAAAGGCCATGCTGAAAAAAGTGTCAAAACCAGAAATGCAGGACAGGCCATGGAGAAATGGGAGCCTTGCTACACTGATGGGCGGGATGTTAATTGCCAACAGCCACTCTGGAGAAGCGTACGGTGAGTCCTGAAACATCTAAAAAACACAGCTTAGAGAGCATAGGGCACTTCCACTCATGGGGTTATAAATTGGGAAAATTAAAAATCAGCAAGACACAAGCACCCCAAAGTTTAGGGCTGCTCTGTTGACAAGGACCTCCACTTCATTCCACCTTCAATATCCCAGGAAAGAGAAAAATGGATAAAGAAGTTGTGGTCCTTATGTACAATGGAATATCACTCAGCCATGAAATCAATGTCATAAGGCTAGTAGCAGCATGATGAGTGGATTTAGGTGCGACGATTCTAAGTGAAATAAGTCACACAGAAAAGGACACTTCTCATAAGGTATCACTGATAGAGGGAATGTAAAAACCGTTACACTTGAACTGAATTACAAAACAGAACAGAGTCACACATGCAGAAAACACACTATGGCTGCTTCACGGGAAAGGTGAGGTGGGGTGATACATAAAACAAGGGTTTCAAATTAGCTCAGATACCGTTCCATAAACCCAATATGTAATAGACAAGACCTACTCCTTGCTCAGAGAACTGGACTCAACACGCCCTATTCATCGCACAAGAATATATCTGACTAGTAATAATCTTAAAACCTATGTATTGATATCTCTCTGTTAGTGTGTCAAGTGGGTGTAAAGCGGCATAAACACAGCAGTGAAAAGCAGCTAAACCCCATTATAAAAATAAATTACTTTGAAAAACCCATGAAACAAAGACAGTGAAAGAGATAGAAATTCTTACACAATGCGTTCACGGGCTGTGATGCAACCTGGATTGACCATATCTAGACCCACAGCTGGATGAGACATAAGGGTGGACACTCTTGGGGCTGAGAGGTTTGGTGAGGTTGAGTGAGCAAACGCAGACCCTTTAAAGTAATACTGCATGGTACCCATCGCATGGGTCCCATATCTCCAGGTTCAAGGGCATCTTCCTACATCGAAAACATGCATGAGAAACCCAGAAGATGGTACACCGTGTGATGTGGAAAGGTTTCTAAAACGCACCTCATTTCTCATCTCCTTGTGCCCGGATTCGCTATTCCAGCCCTTTACTAGCAATCTCCCTACTTGGAGCATCATCACCTTTAACCTCCTGTTCCGTACAGGTTGCAATTTGTCCTGAGGATGAACGGGAAGACGTGGAACCAATGAGAGACTAGCTCTTGGTGTTGGGACAGGCACAGGTCACTCTATTTTCCCATCAGGAAGAAGAATTAACCACAGGCTCAGCCTGCCCCCCGGAACCAGAACAGGGCCTGAAGCCATCCTGCGCTATTGCGGCCAGCTCCCTAAAAAGTGAGTTGTAAAATGGAGGTTCAGGGCACTGCAATTCACAAACCTGCAGAGTTATAAATGATAACTCTCGTCCACAAATATATTGAGGGAAGGCAAAGAAGAGGATTTGAAATCAAGGCAGAATTGCAGGAAACAGATTTCAGGAGGTAGATTCGAATCGCCTTTAAAGCACATGAAAAGCGGAAAAACGTTGACAATGATGCCCTTGGCCAAAAAGGGCGTATGCGTTTTTTCCTGAATATATTCAGGAAAAAACGCATACGCCCTTTTTGGCCAACCAAGCAACCTGGAAAGGCAAATCAGCGCTACAAAGATGTCTCGCTTCCCTTCGGTTAAAAAGGCCATGCTGAAAAAAGTGTCAAAACCAGAAATGCAGGACAGGCCATGGAGAAATGGGAGCCTTGCTACACTGATGGGCGGGATGTAAATTGCCAACAGCCACTCTGGAGAAGCGTACGGTGAGTCCTGAAACATCTAAAAAACACAGCTTAGAGAGCATAGGGCACTTCCACTCATGGGGTTATAAATTGGGAAAATTAAAAATCAGCAAGACACAAGCACCCCAAAGTTTAGGGCTGCTCTGTTGACAAGGACCTCCACTTCATTCCACCTTCAATATCCCAGGAAAGAGAAAAATGGATAAAGAAGTTGTGGTCCTTATGTACAATGGAATATCACTCAGCCATGAAATCAATGTCATAAGGCTAGTAGCAGCATGATGAGTGGATTTAGGTGCGACGATTCTAAGTGAAATAAGTCACACAGAAAAGGACACTTCTCATAAGGTATCACTGATAGAGGGAATGTAAAAACCGTTACACTTGAACTGAATTACAAAACAGAACAGAGTCACACATGCAGAAAACACACTATGGCTGCTTAACGGGAAAGGTGAGGTGGGGTGATACATAAAACAAGGGTTTCAAATTAGCTCAGATACCGTTCCATAAACCCAATATGTAATAGACAAGACCTACTCCTTGCTCAGAGAACTGGACTCAACACGCCCTATTCACCGCACAAGAATATATCTGACTAGTAATAATCTTAAAACCTATGTATTGATATCTCTCTGTTAGTGTGTCAAGTGGGTGTAAAGCGGCATAAACACAGCAGTGAAAAGCAGCTAAACCCCATTATAAAAATAAATTACTTTGAAAAACCCATGAAACAAAGACAGTGAAAGAGATAGAAATTCTTACACAATGCGTTCACGGGCTGTGATGCAACCTGGATTGACCATATCTAGACCCACAGCTGGATGAGACATAAGGGTGGACACTCTTGGGGCTGAGAGGTTTGGTGAGGTTGGGTGAGCAAACGCAGACCCTTTAAAGTAATACTGCATGGTACCCATCGCATGGGTCCCATATCTCCAGGTTCAAGGGCATCTTCCTACATCGAAAACATGCATGAGAAACCCAGAAGATGGTACACCGTGTGATGTGGAAAGGTTTCTAAAACGCACCTCATTTCTCATCTCCTTGTGCCCGGATTCGCTATTCCAGCCCTTTACTAGCAATCTCCCTACTTGGAGCATCATCACCTTTAACCTCCTGTTCCGTACAGGTTGCAATTTGTCCTGAGGATGAACGGGAAGACGTGGAACCAATGAGAGACTAGCTCTTGGTGTTGGGACAGGCACAGGTCACTCTATTTTCCCATCAGGAAGAAGAATTAACCACAGGCTCAGCCTGCCCCCCGGATCAAGAACAGGGCCTGAAGCCATCCTGCGCTTTTGCAGCCATCTCCCAAAAACACGAGTTGTAAAATGGAGGTTCAGGGCACTGCAATTCACAAACCTGCAGAGTTATAAATGATAACTCTCGTCCACAAATATATTGAGGGAAGGCAAAGAAGAGGATTTGAAATCAAGGCAGAATTGCAGGAAACAGATTTCAGGAGGTAGATTCGAATCGCCTTTAAAGCACATGAAAAGCGGCAAAACGTTGACAATGATGCCCTTGGCCAAAAAGGGCGTATGCGTTTTTTCCTGAATATATTCAGGAAAAAACGCATACGCCCTTTTTGGCCAACCAAGCAACCTGGAAAGGCAAATCAGCGCTACAAAGAAGTCTCGCTTCCCATCGGTTAAAAGGGCCATGCTGAAAAAAGTGTCAAAACCAGAAATGCAGGACAGGCCATGGAGAAATGGGAGCCTTGCTACACTGATGGGCGGGATGTTAATTGCCAACAGCCACTCTGGAGAAGAGTACGGTGTGTCCTGAAACATCTAAAAAACACAGCTTAGAGAGCATAGGGCACTTCCACTCATGGGGGTATAAATTGGGAAAATGAAAAATCAGCAAGACAAAATCACCCCAAAGTTTAGGGCTGCTCTGTTGACAAGGACCTCCACTTCATTCCACCTTCAATATCCCAGGAAAGAGAAAAATGGATAAAGAAGTTGTGGTCCTTATGTACAATGGAATATCACTCAGCCATGAAATCAATGTCATAAGGCTAGTAGCAGCATGATGAGTGGATTTAGGTACGACGACTCTAAGTGAAATAAGTCACACAGAAAAGGACACTTCTCATAAGGTATCACTGATAGAGGGAATGTAAAAACCGTTACACTTGAACTGAATTACAAAACAGAACAGAGTCACACATGCAGAAAACACACTATGGCTGCTTAACGGGAAAGGTGAGGTGGGGTGATACATAAAACAAGGGTTTCAAATTAGCTCAGATACCGTTCCATAAACCCAATATGTAATAGACAAGACCTACTCCTTGCTCAGAGAACTGGACTCAACACGCCCTATTCACCGCACAAGAATATATCTGACTAGTAATAATCTTAAAACCTATGTATTGATATCTCTCTGTTAGTGTGTCAAGTGGGTGTAAAGCGGCATAAACACAGCAGTGAAAAGCAGCTAAACCCCATTATAAAAATAAATTACTTTGAAAAACCCATGAAACAAAGACAGTGAAAGAGATAGAAATTCTTACACAATGCGTTCACGGGCTGTGATGCAACCTGGATTGACCATATCTAGACCCACAGCTGGATGAGACATAAGGGTGGACACTCTTGGGGCTGAGAGGTTTGGTGAGGTTGAGTGAGCAAACGCAGACCCTTTAAAGTAATACTGCATGGTACCCATCGCATGGGTCCCATATCTCCAGGTTCAAGGGCATCTTCCTACATCGAAAACATGCATGAGAAACCCAGAAGATGGTACACCGTGTGATGTGGAAAGGTTTCTAAAACGCACCTCATTTCTCATCTCCTTGTGCCCGGATTCGCTATTCCAGCCCTTTACTAGCAATCTCCCTACTTGGAGCATCATCACCTTTAACCTCCTGTTCCGTACAGGTTGCAATTTGTCCTGAGGATGAACGGGAAGACGTGGAACCAATGAGAGACTAGCTCTTGGTGTTGGGACAGGCACAGGTCACTCTATTTTCCCATCAGGAAGAAGAATTAACCACAGGCTCAGCCTGCCCCCCGGAACCAGAACAGGGCCTGAAGCCATCCTGCGCTATTGCGGCCAGCTCCCTAAAAAGCGAGTTGTAAAATGGAGGTTCAGGGCACTGCAATTCACAAACCTGCAGAGTTATAAATGATAACTCTCGTCCACAAATATATTGAGGGAAGGCAAAGAAGAGGATTTGAAATCAAGGCAGAATTGCAGGAAACAGATTTCAGGAGGTAGATTCGAATCGCCTTTAAAGCACATGAAAAGCGGAAAAACGTTGACAATGATGCCCTTGGCCAAAAAGGGCGTATGCGTTTTTTCCTGAATATATTCAGGAAAAAACGCATACGCCCTTTTTGGCCAACCAAGCAACCTGGAAAGGCAAATCAGCGCTACAAAGATGTCTCGCTTCCCTTCGGTTAAAAAGGCCATGCTGAAAAAAGTGTCAAAACCAGAAATGCAGGACAGGCCATGGAGAAATGGGAGCCTTGCTACACTGATGGGCGGGATGTAAATTGCCAACAGCCACTCTGGAGAAGCGTACGGTGAGTCCTGAAACATCTAAAAAACACAGCTTAGAGAGCATAGGGCACTTCCACTCATGGGGTTATAAATTGGGAAAATTAAAAATCAGCAAGACACAAGCACCCCAAAGTTTAGGGCTGCTCTGTTGACAAGGACCTCCACTTCATTCCACCTTAAATATCCCAGGAAAGAGAAAAATGGATAAAGAAGTTGTGGTCCTTATGTACAATGGAATATCACTCAGCCATGAAATCAATGTCATAAGGCTAGTAGCAGCATGATGAGTGGATTTAGGTACGACGATTCTAAGTGAAATAAGTCACACAGAAAAGGACACTTCTCATAAGGTATCACTGATAGAGGGAATGTAAAAACCGTTACACTTGAACTGAATTACAAAACAGAACAGAGTCACACATGCAGAAAACACACTATGGCTGCTTAACGGGAAAGGTGAGGTGGGGTGATACATAAAACAAGGGTTTCAAATTAGCTCAGATACCGTTCCATAAACCCAATATGTAATAGACAAGACCTACTCCTTGCTCAGAGAACTGGACTCAACACGCCCTATTCACCGCACAAGAATATATCTGACTAGTAATAATCTTAAAACCTATGTATTGATATCTCTCTGTTAGTGTGTCAAGTGGGTGTAAAGCGGCATAAACACAGCAGTGAAAAGCAGCTAAACCCCATTATAAAAATAAATTACTTTGAAAAACCCATGAAACAAAGACAGTGAAAGAGATAGAAATTCTTACACAATGCGTTCACGGGCTGTGATGCAACCTGGATTGACCATATCTAGACCCACAGCTGGATGAGACATAAGGGTGGACACTCTTGGGGCTGAGAGGTTTGGTGAGGTTGAGTGAGCAAACGCAGACCCTTTAAAGTAATACTGCATGGTACCCATCGCATGGGTCCCATATCTCCAGGTTCAAGGGCATCTTCCTACATCGAAAACATGCATGAGAAACCCAGAAGATGGTACACCGTGTGATGTGGAAAGGTTTCTAAAACGCACCTCATTTCTCATCTCCTTGTGCCCGGATTCGCTATTCCAGCCCTTTACTAGCAATCTCCCTACTTGGAGCATCATCACCTTTAACCTCCTGTTCCGTACAGGTTGCAATTTGTCCTGAGGATGAACGGGAAGACGTGGAACCAATGAGAGACTAGCTCTTGGTGTTGGGACAGGCACAGGTCACTCTATTTTCCCATCAGGAAGAAGAATTAACCACAGGCTCAGCCTGCCCCCCGGATCAAGAACAGGGCCTGAAGCCATCCTGCGCTTTTGCAGCCATCTCCCAAAAACACGAGTTGTAAAATGGAGGTTCAGGGCACTGCAATTCACAAACCTGCAGAGTTATAAATGATAACTCTCGTCCACAAATATATTGAGGGAAGGCAAAGAAGAGGATTTGAAATCAAGGCAGAATTGCAGGAAACAGATTTCAGGAGGTAGATTCGAATCGCCTTTAAAGCACATGAAAAGCGGCAAAACGTTGACAATGATGCCCTTGGCCAAAAAGGGCGTATGCGTTTTTTCCTGAATATATTCAGGAAAAAACGCATACGCCCTTTTTGGCCAACCAAGCAACCTGGAAAGGCAAATCAGCGCTACAAAGAAGTCTCGCTTCCCATCGGTTAAAAGGGCCATGCTGAAAAAAGTGTCAAAACCAGAAATGCAGGACAGGCCATGGAGAAATGGGAGCCTTGCTACACTGATGGGCGGGATGTTAATTGCCAACAGCCACTCTGGAGAAGAGTACGGTGTGTCCTGAAACATCTAAAAAACACAGCTTAGAGAGCATAGGGCACTTCCACTCATGGGGGTATAAATTGGGAAAATGAAAAATCAGCAAGACAAAATCACCCCAAAGTTTAGGGCTGCTCTGTTGACAAGGACCTCCACTTCATTCCACCTTCAATATCCCAGGAAAGAGAAAAATGGATAAAGAAGTTGTGGTCCTTATGTACAATGGAATATCACTCAGCCATGAAATCAATGTCATAAGGCTAGTAGCAGCATGATGAGTGGATTTAGGTACGACGACTCTAAGTGAAATAAGTCACACAGAAAAGGACACTTCTCATAAGGTATCACTGATAGAGGGAATGTAAAAACCGTTACACTTGAACTGAATTACAAAACAGAACAGAGTCACACATGCAGAAAACACACTATGGCTGCTTAACGGGAAAGGTGAGGTGGGGTGATACATAAAACAAGGGTTTCAAATTAGCTCAGATACCGTTCCATAAACCCAATATGTAATAGACAAGACCTACTCCTTGCTCAGAGAACTGGACTCAACACGCCCTATTCACCGCACAAGAATATATCTGACTAGTAATAATCTTAAAACCTATGTATTGATATCTCTCTGTTAGTGTGTCAAGTGGGTGTAAAGCGGCATAAACACAGCAGTGAAAAGCAGCTAAACCCCATTATAAAAATAAATTACTTTGAAAAACCCATGAAACAAAGACAGTGAAAGAGATAGAAATTCTTACACAATGCGTTCACGGGCTGTGATGCAACCTGGATTGACCATATCTAGACCCACAGCTGGATGAGACATAAGGGTGGACACTCTTGGGGCTGAGAGGTTTGGTGAGGTTGAGTGAGCAAACGCAGACCCTTTAAAGTAATACTGCATGGTACCCATCGCATGGGTCCCATATCTCCAGGTTCAAGGGCATCTTCCTACATCGAAAACATGCATGAGAAACCCAGAAGATGGTACACCGTGTGATGTGGAAAGGTTTCTAAAACGCACCTCATTTCTCATCTCCTTGTGCCCGGATTCGCTATTCCAGCCCTTTACTAGCAATCTCCCTACTTGGAGCATCATCACCTTTAACCTCCTGTTCCGTACAGGTTGCAATTTGTCCTGAGGATGAACGGGAAGACGTGGAACCAATGAGAGACTAGCTCTTGGTGTTGGGACAGGCACAGGTCACTCTATTTTCCCATCAGGAAGAAGAATTAACCACAGGCTCAGCCTGCCCCCCGGAACCAGAACAGGGCCTGAAGCCATCCTGCGCTATTGCGGCCAGCTCCCTAAAAAGCGAGTTGTAAAATGGAGGTTCAGGGCACTGCAATTCACAAACCTGCAGAGTTATAAATGATAACTCTCGTCCACAAATATATTGAGGGAAGGCAAAGAAGAGGATTTGAAATCAAGGCAGAATTGCAGGAAACAGATTTCAGGAGGTAGATTCGAATCGCCTTTAAAGCACATGAAAAGCGGAAAAACGTTGACAATGATGCCCTTGGCCAAAAAGGGCGTATGCGTTTTTTCCTGAATATATTCAGGAAAAAACGCATACGCCCTTTTTGGCCAACCAAGCAACCTGGAAAGGCAAATCAGCGCTACAAAGATGTCTCGCTTCCCTTCGGTTAAAAAGGCCATGCTGAAAAAAGTGTCAAAACCAGAAATGCAGGACAGGCCATGGAGAAATGGGAGCCTTGCTACACTGATGGGCGGGATGTAAATTGCCAACAGCCACTCTGGAGAAGCGTACGGTGAGTCCTGAAACATCTAAAAAACACAGCTTAGAGAGCATAGGGCACTTCCACTCATGGGGTTATAAATTGGGAAAATTAAAAATCAGCAAGACACAAGCACCCCAAAGTTTAGGGCTGCTCTGTTGACAAGGACCTCCACTTCATTCCACCTTCAATATCCCAGGAAAGAGAAAAATGGATAAAGAAGTTGTGGTCCTTATGTACAATGGAATATCACTCAGCCATGAAATCAATGTCATAAGGCTAGTAGCAGCATGATGAGTGGATTTAGGTACGACGATTCTAAGTGAAATAAGTCACACAGAAAAGGACACTTCTCATAAGGTATCACTGATAGAGGGAATGTAAAAACCGTTACACTTGAACTGAATTACAAAACAGAACAGAGTCACACATGCAGAAAACACACTATGGCTGCTTAACGGGAAAGGTGAGGTGGGGTGATACATAAAACAAGGGTTTCAAATTAGCTCAGATACCGTTCCATAAACCCAATATGTAATAGACAAGACCTACTCCTTGCTCAGAGAACTGGACTCAACACGCCCTATTCACCGCACAAGAATATATCTGACTAGTAATAATCTTAAAACCTATGTATTGATATCTCTCTGTTAGTGTGTCAAGTGGGTGTAAAGCGGCATAAACACAGCAGTGAAAAGCAGCTAAACCCCATTATAAAAATAAATTACTTTGAAAAACCCATGAAACAAAGACAGTGAAAGAGATAGAAATTCTTACACAATGCGTTCACGGGCTGTGATGCAACCTGGATTGACCATATCTAGACCCACAGCTGGATGAGACATAAGGGTGGACACTCTTGGGGCTGAGAGGTTTGGTGAGGTTGAGTGAGCAAACGCAGACCCTTTAAAGTAATACTGCATGGTACCCATCGCATGGGTCCCATATCTCCAGGTTCAAGGGCATCTTCCTACATCGAAAACATGCATGAGAAACCCAGAAGATGGTACACCGTGTGATGTGGAAAGGTTTCTAAAACGCACCTCATTTCTCATCTCCTTGTGCCCGGATTCGCTATTCCAGCCCTTTACTAGCAATCTCCCTACTTGGAGCATCATCACCTTTAACCTCCTGTTCCGTACAGGTTGCAATTTGTCCTGAGGATGAACGGGAAGACGTGGAACCAATGAGAGACTAGCTCTTGGTGTTGGGACAGGCACAGGTCACTCTATTTTCCCATCAGGAAGAAGAATTAACCACAGGCTCAGCCTGCCCCCCGGAACCAGAACAGGGCCTGAAGCCATCCTGCGCTATTGCGGCCAGCTCCCTAAAAAGTGAGTTGTAAAATGGAGGTTCAGGGCACTGCAATTCACAAACCTGCAGAGTTATAAATGATAACTCTCGTCCACAAATATATTGAGGGAAGGCAAAGAAGAGGATTTGAAATCAAGGCAGAATTGCAGGAAACAGATTTCAGGAGGTAGATTCGAATCGCCTTTAAAGCACATGAAAAGCGGCAAAACGTTGACAATGATGCCCTTGGCCAAAAAGGGCGTATGCGTTTTTTCCTGAATATATTCAGGAAAAAACGCATACGCCCTTTTTGGCCAACCAAGCAACCTGGAAAGGCAAATCAGCGCTACAAAGATGTCTCGCTTCCCTTCGGTTAAAAAGGCCATGCTGAAAAAAGTGTCAAAACCAGAAATGCAGGACAGGCCATGGAGAAATGGGAGCCTTGCTACACTGATGGGCGGGATGTAAATTGCCAACAGCCACTCTGGAGAAGCGTACGGTGAGTCCTGAAACATCTAAAAAACACAGCTTAGAGAGCATAGGGCACTTCCACTCATGGGGTTATAAATTGGGAAAATTAAAAATCAGCAAGACACAAGCACCCCAAAGTTTAGGGCTGCTCTGTTGACAAGGACCTCCACTTCATTCCACCTTCAATATCCCAGGAAAGAGAAAAATGGATAAAGAAGTTGTGGTCCTTATGTACAATGGAATATCACTCAGCCATGAAATCAATGTCATAAGGCTAGTAGCAGCATGATGAGTGGATTTAGGTGCGACGATTCTAAGTGAAATAAGTCACACAGAAAAGGACACTTCTCATAAGGTATCACTGATAGAGGGAATGTAAAAACCGTTACACTTGAACTGAATTACAAAACAGAACAGAGTCACACATGCAGAAAACACACTATGGCTGCTTAACGGGAAAGGTGAGGTGGGGTGATACATAAAACAAGGGTTTCAAATTAGCTCAGATACCGTTCCATAAACCCAATATGTAATAGACAAGACCTACTCCTTGCTCAGAGAACTGGACTCAACACGCCCTATTCACCGCACAAGAATATATCTGACTAGTAATAATCTTAAAACCTATGTATTGATATCTCTCTGTTAGTGTGTCAAGTGGGTAAAAAGCGGCATAAACACAGCAGTGAAAAGCAGCTAAACCCCATTATAAAAATAAATTACTTTGAAAAACCCATGAAACAAAGACAGTGAAAGAGAGAGAAATTCTTACACAATGCGTTCAGGGGCTGTGATGCAACCTGGATTGACCATATCTAGACCCACAGCTGGATGAGACATAAGGGTGGACACTGTTGCGGCTGAGAGGTTTGGTGAGGTTGGGTGAGCAAACGCAGACCCTTTAAAGTAATACTGCGTGGTACCCATCGCATGGGTCCCAAATCTCCAGGTTCAAGGGCATCTTCCTACATCGTAAACATGCATGAGATACCCAGAAGATGGTACACCGTGTGATGGGGAAAGGTTTCTAAAACGCACCTCATTTCTCATCTGCCTGTGCCCGGGTTTGCCATTCCAGGCACTTTACTAGCAATCTCCCTCCTTGGAGCATCATCACCTTTAACCTCCTGTTCCGTACAGGTTGCAATTTGTCCTGAGGATGAACGGGAAGACGTGGAACCAATGAGAGACTAGCTCTTGGTGTTGGGACAGGCACAGGTCACTCTATTTTCCCATCAGGAAGAAGAATTAACCACAGGCTCAGCCTGCCCCCCGGATCAAGAACAGGGCCTGAAGCCATCCTGCGCTTTTGCGGCCATCTCCCAAAAACGCGAGTTGTAAAATGGAGGTTCAGGGCACTGCAATTCACAAACCTGCAGAGTTATAAATGATAACTCTCGTCCACAAATATATTGAGGGAAGGCAAAGAAGAGGATTTGAAATCAAGGCAGAATTGCAGGAAACAGATTTCAGGAGGTAGATTCGAATCGCCTTTAAAGCACATGAAAACCGGCAAAACGTTGACAATGATGCCCTTGGCCAAAAAGGGCGTATGCGTTTTTTCCTGAATATATTCAGGAAAAAACGCATACGCCCTTTTTGGCCAACCAAGCAACCTGGAAAGGCAAATCAGCGCTACAAAGAAGTCTCGCTTCCCATCGGTTAAAAGGGCCATGATGAAAAAAGTGTCAAAACCAGAAATGCAGGACAGGCCATGGAGAAATGGGAGCCTTGCTACACTGATGGGCGGGATGTAAATTGCCAACAGCCACTCTGGAGAAGAGTACGGTGTGTCCTGAAACATCTAAAAAACACAGCTTAGAGAGCATAGGGCACTTCCACTCATGGGGGTATAAATTGGGAAAATGAAAAATCAGCAAGACACAAGCACCCCAAAGTTTAGGGCTGCTCTGTTGACAAGGACCTCCACTTCATTCCACCTTCAATATCCCAGGAAAGAGAAAAATGGATAAAGAAGTTGTGGTCCTTATGTACAATGGAATATCACTCAGCCATGAAATCAATGTCATAAGGCTAGTAGCAGCATGATGAGTGGATTTAGGTACGACGATTCTAAGTGAAATAAGTCACACAGAAAAGGACACTTCTCATAAGGTATCACTGATAGAGGGAATGTAAAAACCGTTACACTTGAACTGAATTACAAAACAGAACAGAGTCACACATGCAGAAAACACACTATGGCTGCTTAACGGGAAAGGAGAGGTGGGGTGATACATAAAACAAGGGTTTCAAATTAGCTCAGATACCGTTCCATAAACCCAATATGTAATAGACAAGACCTACTCCTTGCTCAGAGAACTGGACTCAACACGCCCTATTCACCGCACAAGAATATATCTGACTAGTAATAATCTTAAAACCTATGTATTGATATCTCTCTGTTAGTGTGTCAAGTGGGTGTAAAGCGGCATAAACACAGCAGTGAAAAGCAGCTAAACCCCATTATAAAAATAAATTACTTTGAAAAACCCATGAAACAAAGACAGTGAAAGAGATAGAAATTCTTACACAATGCGTTCACGGGCTGTGATGCAACCTGGATTGACCATATCTAGACCCACAGCTGGATGAGACATAAGGGTGGACACTCTTGGGGCTGAGAGGTTTGGTGAGGTTGGGTGAGCAAACGCAGACCCTTTAAAGTAATACTGCATGGTACCCATCGCATGGGTCCCATATCTCCAGGTTCAAGGGCATCTTCCTACATCGAAAACATGCATGAGAAACCCAGAAGATGGTACACCGTGTGATGTGGAAAGGTTTCTAAAACGCACCTCATTTCTCATCTCCTTGTGCCCGGATTCGCTATTCCAGCCCTTTACTAGCAATCTCCCTACTTGGAGCATCATCACCTTTAACCTCCTGTTCCGTACAGGTTGCAATTTGTCCTGAGGATGAACGGGAAGACGTGGAACCAATGAGAGACTAGCTCTTGGTGTTGGGACAGGCACAGGTCACTCTATTTTCCCATCAGGAAGAAGAATTAACCACAGGCTCAGCCTGCCCCCCGGAACCAGAACAGGGCCTGAATCCATCCTGCGCTATTGCGGCCAGCTCCCTAAAAAGTGAGTTGTAAAATGGAGGTTCAGGGCACTGCAATTCACAAACCTGCAGAGTTATAAATGATAACTCTCGTCCACAAATATATTGAGGGAAGGCAAAGAAGAGGATTTGAAATCAAGGCAGAATTGCAGGAAACAGATTTCAGGAGGTAGATTCGAATCGCCTTTAAAGCACATGAAAAGCGGCAAAACGTTGACAATGATGCCCTTGGCCAAAAAGGGCGTATGCGTTTTTTCCTGAATATATTCAGGAAAAAACGCATACGCCCTTTTTGGCCAACCAAGCAACCTGGAAAGGCAAATCAGCGCTACAAAGAAGTCTCGCTTCCCATCGGTTAAAAGGGCCATGCTGAAAAAAGTGTCAAAACCAGAAATGCAGGACAGGCCATGGAGAAATGGGAGCCTTGCTACACTGATGGGCGGGATGTTAATTGCCAACAGCCACTCTGGAGAAGAGTACGGTGTGTCCTGAAACATCTAAAAAACACAGCTTAGAGAGCATAGGGCACTTCCACTCATGGGGGTATAAATTGGGAAAATGAAAAATCAGCAAGACAAAATCACCCCAAAGTTTAGGGCTGCTCTGTTGACAAGGACCTCCACTTCATTCCACCTTCAATATCCCAGGAAAGAGAAAAATGGATAAAGAAGTTGTGGTCCTTATGTACAATGGAATATCACTCAGCCATGAAATCAATGTCATAAGGCTAGTAGCAGCATGATGAGTGGATTTAGGTACGACGACTCTAAGTGAAATAAGTCACACAGAAAAGGACACTTCTCATAAGGTATCACTGATAGAGGGAATGTAAAAACCGTTACACTTGAACTGAATTACAAAACAGAACAGAGTCACACATGCAGAAAACACACTATGGCTGCTTAACGGGAAAGGTGAGGTGGGGTGATACATAAAACAAGGGTTTCAAATTAGCTCAGATACCGTTCCATAAACCCAATATGTAATAGACAAGACCTACTCCTTGCTCAGAGAACTGGACTCAACACGCCCTATTCACCGCACAAGAATATATTTGACTAGTAATAATCTTAAAACCTATGTATTGATATCTCTCTGTTAGTGTGTCAAGTGGGTGTAAAGCGGCATAAACACAGCAGTGAAAAGCAGCTAAACCCCATTATAAAAATAAATTACTTTGAAAAACCCATGAAACAAAGACAGTGAAAGAGATAGAAATTCTTACACAATGCGTTCACGGGCTGTGATGCAACCTGGATTGACCATATCTAGACCCACAGCTGGATGAGACATAAGGGTGGACACTCTTGGGGCTGAGAGGTTTGGTGAGGTTGAGTGAGCAAACGCAGACCCTTTAAAGTAATACTGCATGGTACCCATCGCATGGGTCCCATATCTCCAGGTTCAAGGGCATCTTCCTACATCGAAAACATGCATGAGAAACCCAGAAGATGGTACACCGTGTGATGTGGAAAGGTTTCTAAAACGCACCTCATTTCTCATCTCCTTGTGCCCGGATTCGCTATTCCAGCCCTTTACTAGCAATCTCCCTACTTGGAGCATCATCACCTTTAACCTCCTGTTCCGTACAGGTTGCAATTTGTCCTGAGGATGAACGGGAAGACGTGGAACCAATGAGAGACTAGCTCTTGGTGTTGGGACAGGCACAGGTCACTCTATTTTCCCATCAGGAAGAAGAATTAACCACAGGCTCAGCCTGCCCCCCGGAACCAGAACAGGGCCTGAAGCCATCCTGCGCTATTGCGGCCAGCTCCCTAAAAAGCGAGTTGTAAAATGGAGGTTCAGGGCACTGCAATTCACAAACCTGCAGAGTTATAAATGATAACTCTCGTCCACAAATATATTGAGGGAAGGCAAAGAAGAGGATTTGAAATCAAGGCAGAATTGCAGGAAACAGATTTCAGGAGGTAGATTCGAATCGCCTTTAAAGCACATGAAAAGCGGAAAAACGTTGACAATGATGCCCTTGGCCAAAAAGGGCGTATGCGTTTTTTCCTGAATATATTCAGGAAAAAACGCATACGCCCTTTTTGGCCAACCAAGCAACCTGGAAAGGCAAATCAGCGCTACAAAGATGTCTCGCTTCCCTTCGGTTAAAAAGGCCATGCTGAAAAAAGTGTCAAAACCAGAAATGCAGGACAGGCCATGGAGAAATGGGAGCCTTGCTACACTGATGGGCGGGATGTAAATTGCCAACAGCCACTCTGGAGAAGCGTACGGTGAGTCCTGAAACATCTAAAAAACACAGCTTAGAGAGCATAGGGCACTTCCACTCATGGGGTTATAAATTGGGAAAATTAAAAATCAGCAAGACACAAGCACCCCAAAGTTTAGGGCTGCTCTGTTGACAAGGACCTCCACTTCATTCCACCTTCAATATCCCAGGAAAGAGAAAAATGGATAAAGAAGTTGTGGTCCTTATGTACAATGGAATATCACTCAGCCATGAAATCAATGTCATAAGGCTAGTAGCAGCATGATGAGTGGATTTAGGTACGACGATTCTAAGTGAAATAAGTCACACAGAAAAGGACACTTCTCATAAGGTATCACTGATAGAGGGAATGTAAAAACCGTTACACTTGAACTGAATTACAAAACAGAACAGAGTCACACATGCAGAAAACACACTATGGCTGCTTAACGGGAAAGGTGAGGTGGGGTGATACATAAAACAAGGGTTTCAAATTAGCTCAGATACCGTTCCATAAACCCAATATGTAATAGACAAGACCTACTCCTTGCTCAGAGAACTGGACTCAACACGCCCTATTCACCGCACAAGAATATATCTGACTAGTAATAATCTTAAAACCTATGTATTGATATCTCTCTGTTAGTGTGTCAAGTGGGTGTAAAGCGGCATAAACACAGCAGTGAAAAGCAGCTAAACCCCATTATAAAAATAAATTACTTTGAAAAACCCATGAAACAAAGACAGTGAAAGAGATAGAAATTCTTACACAATGCGTTCACGGGCTGTGATGCAACCTGGATTGACCATATCTAGACCCACAGCTGGATGAGACATAAGGGTGGACACTCTTGGGGCTGAGAGGTTTGGTGAGGTTGAGTGAGCAAACGCAGACCCTTTAAAGTAATACTGCATGGTACCCATCGCATGGGTCCCATATCTCCAGGTTCAAGGGCATCTTCCTACATCGAAAACATGCATGAGAAACCCAGAAGATGGTACACCGTGTGATGTGGAAAGGTTTCTAAAACGCACCTCATTTCTCATCTCCTTGTGCCCGGATTCGCTATTCCAGCCCTTTACTAGCAATCTCCCTACTTGGAGCATCATCACCTTTAACCTCCTGTTCCGTACAGGTTGCAATTTGTCCTGAGGATGAACGGGAAGACGTGGAACCAATGAGAGACTAGCTCTTGGTGTTGGGACAGGCATAGGTCACTCTATTTTCCCATCAGGAAGAAGAATTAACCACAGGCTCAGCCTGCCCCCCGGAACCAGAACAGGGCCTGAAGCCATCCTGCGCTATTGCGGCCAGCTCCCTAAAAAGTGAGTTGTAAAATGGAGGTTCAGGGCACTGCAATTCACAAACCTGCAGAGTTATAAATGATAACTCTCGTCCACAAATATATTGAGGGAAGGCAAAGAAGAGGATTTGAAATCAAGGCAGAATTGCAGGAAACAGATTTCAGGAGGTAGATTCGAATCGCCTTTAAAGCACATGAAAAGCGGAAAAACGTTGACAATGATGCCCTTGGCCAAAAAGGGCGTATGCGTTTTTTCCTGAATATATTCAGGAAAAAACGCATACGCCCTTTTTGGCCAACCAAGCAACCTGGAAAGGCAAATCAGCGCTACAAAGATGTCTCGCTTCCCTTCGGTTAAAAAGGCCATGCTGAAAAAAGTGTCAAAACCAGAAATGCAGGACAGGCCATGGAGAAATGGGAGCCTTGCTACACTGATGGGCGGGATGTAAATTGCCAACAGCCACTCTGGAGAAGCGTACGGTGAGTCCTGAAACATCTAAAAAACACAGCTTAGAGAGCATAGGGCACTTCCACTCATGGGGTTATAAATTGGGAAAATTAAAAATCAGCAAGACACAAGCACCCCAAAGTTTAGGGCTGCTCTGTTGACAAGGACCTCCACTTCATTCCACCTTCAATATCCCAGGAAAGAGAAAAATGGATAAAGAAGTTGTGGTCCTTATGTACAATGGAATATCACTCAGCCATGAAATCAATGTCATAAGGCTAGTAGCAGCATGATGAGTGGATTTAGGTGCGACGATTCTAAGTGAAATAAGTCACACAGAAAAGGACACTTCTCATAAGGTATCACTGATAGAGGGAATGTAAAAACCGTTACACTTGAACTGAATTACAAAACAGAACAGAGTCACACATGCAGAAAACACACTATGGCTGCTTAACGGGAAAGGTGAGGTGGGGTGATACATAAAACAAGGGTTTCAAATTAGCTCAGATACCGTTCCATAAACCCAATATGTAATAGACAAGACCTACTCCTTGCTCAGAGAACTGGACTCAACACGCCCTATTCACCGCACAAGAATATATCTGACTAGTAATAATCTTAAAACCTATGTATTGATATCTCTCTGTTAGTGTGTCAAGTGGGTAAAAAGCGGCATAAACACAGCAGTGAAAAGCAGCTAAACCCCATTATAAAAATAAATTACTTTGAAAAACCCATGAAACAAAGACAGTGAAAGAGAGAGAAATTCTTACACAATGCGTTCAGGGGCTGTGATGCAACCTGGATTGACCATATCTAGACCCACAGCTGGATGAGACATAAGGGTGGACACTGTTGCGGCTGAGAGGTTTGGTGAGGTTGGGTGAGCAAACGCAGACCCTTTAAAGTAATACTGCGTGGTACCCATCGCATGGGTCCCAAATCTCCAGGTTCAAGGGCATCTTCCTACATCGTAAACATGCATGAGATACCCAGAAGATGGTACACCGTGTGATGGGGAAAGGTTTCTAAAACGCACCTCATTTCTCATCTGCCTGTGCCCGGGTTTGCCATTCCAGGCACTTTACTAGCAATCTCCCTCCTTGGAGCATCATCACCTTTAACCTCCTGTTCCGTACAGGTTGCAATTTGTCCTGAGGATGAACGGGAAGACGTGGAACCAATGAGAGACTAGCTCTTGGTGTTGGGACAGGCACAGGTCACTCTATTTTCCCATCAGGAAGAAGAATTAACCACAGGCTCAGCCTGCCCCCCGGATCAAGAACAGGGCCTGAAGCCATCCTGCGCTTTTGCGGCCATCTCCCAAAAACGCGAGTTGTAAAATGGAGGTTCAGGGCACTGCAATTCACAAACCTGCAGAGTTATAAATGATAACTCTCGTCCACAAATATATTGAGGGAAGGCAAAGAAGAGGATTTGAAATCAAGGCAGAATTGCAGGAAACAGATTTCAGGAGGTAGATTCGAATCGCCTTTAAAGCACATGAAAACCGGCAAAACGTTGACAATGATGCCCTTGGCCAAAAAGGGCGTATGCGTTTTTTCCTGAATATATTCAGGAAAAAACGCATACGCCCTTTTTGGCCAACCAAGCAACCTGGAAAGGCAAATCAGCGCTACAAAGAAGTCTCGCTTCCCATCGGTTAAAAGGGCCATGATGAAAAAAGTGTCAAAACCAGAAATGCAGGACAGGCCATGGAGAAATGGGAGCCTTGCTACACTGATGGGCGGGATGTAAATTGCCAACAGCCACTCTGGAGAAGAGTACGGTGTGTCCTGAAACATCTAAAAAACACAGCTTAGAGAGCATAGGGCACTTCCACTCATGGGGGTATAAATTGGGAAAATGAAAAATCAGCAAGACACAAGCACCCCAAAGTTTAGGGCTGCTCTGTTGACAAGGACCTCCACTTCATTCCACCTTCAATATCCCAGGAAAGAGAAAAATGGATAAAGAAGTTGTGGTCCTTATGTACAATGGAATATCACTCAGCCATGAAATCAATGTCATAAGGCTAGTAGCAGCATGATGAGTGGATTTAGGTACGACGATTCTAAGTGAAATAAGTCACACAGAAAAGGACACTTCTCATAAGGTATCACTGATAGAGGGAATGTAAAAACCGTTACACTTGAACTGAATTACAAAACAGAACAGAGTCACACATGCAGAAAACACACTATGGCTGCTTAACGGGAAAGGTGAGGTGGGGTGATACATAAAACAAGGGTTTCAAATTAGCTCAGATACCGTTCCATAAACCCAATATGTAATAGACAAGACCTACTCCTTGCTCAGAGAACTGGACTCAACACGCCCTATTCACCGCACAAGAATATATCTGACTAGTAATAATCTTAAAACCTATGTATTGATATCTCTCTGTTAGTGTGTCAAGTGGGTGTAAAGCGGCATAAACACAGCAGTGAAAAGCAGCTAAACCCCATTATAAAAATAAATTACTTTGAAAAACCCATGAAACAAAGACAGTGAAAGAGATAGAAATTCTTACACAATGCGTTCAGGGGCTGTGATGCAACCTGGATTGACCATATCTAGACCCACAGCTGGATGAGACATAAGGGTGGACACTCTTGGGGCTGAGAGGTTTGGTGAGGTTGGGTGAGCAAACGCAGACCCTTTAAAGTAATACTGCATGGTACCCATCGCATGGGTCCCATATCTCCAGGTTCAAGGGCATCTTCCTACATCGAAAACATGCATGAGAAACCCAGAAGATGGTACACCGTGTGATGTGGAAAGGTTTCTAAAACGCACCTCATTTCTCATCTCCTTGTGCCCGGATTCGCTATTCCAGCCCTTTACTAGCAATCTCCCTACTTGGAGCATCATCACCTTTAACCTCCTGTTCCGTACAGGTTGCAATTTGTCCTGAGGATGAACGGGAAGACGTGGAACCAATGAGAGACTAGCTCTTGGTGTTGGGACAGGCACAGGTCACTCTATTTTCCCATCAGGAAGAAGAATTAACCACAGGCTCAGCCTGCCACCCGGAACCAGAACAGGGCCTGAAGCCATCCTGCGCTATTGCGGCCAGCTCCCTAAAAAGCGAGTTGTAAAATGGAGGTTCAGGGCACTGCAATTCACAAACCTGCAGAGTTATAAATGATAACTCTCGTCCACAAATATATTGAGGGAAGGCAAAGAAGAGGATTTGAAATCAAGGCAGAATTGCAGGAAACAGATTTCAGGAGGTAGATTCGAATCGCCTTTAAAGCACATGAAAAGCGGAAAAACGTTGACAATGATGCCCTTGGCCAAAAAGGGCGTATGCGTTTTTTCCTGAATATATTCAGGAAAAAACGCATACGCCCTTTTTGGCCAACCAAGCAACCTGGAAAGGCAAATCAGCGCTACAAAGATGTCTCGCTTCCCTTCGGTTAAAAAGGCCATGCTGAAAAAAGTGTCAAAACCAGAAATGCAGGACAGGCCATGGAGAAATGGGAGCCTTGCTACACTGATGGGCGGGATGTAAATTGCCAACAGCCACTCTGGAGAAGCGTACGGTGAGTCCTGAAACATCTAAAAAACAAAGCTTAGAGAGCATAGGGCACTTCCACTCATGGGGTTATAAATTGGGAAAATTAAAAATCAGCAAGACACAAGCACCCCAAAGTTTAGGGCTGCTCTGTTGACAAGGACCTCCACTTCATTCCACCTTCAATATCCCAGGAAAGAGAAAAATGGATAAAGAAGTTGTGGTCCTTATGTACAATGGAATATCACTCAGCCATGAAATCAATGTCATAAGGCTAGTAGCAGCATGATGAGTGGATTTAGGTACGACGATTCTAAGTGAAATAAGTCACACAGAAAAGGACACTTCTCATAAGGTATCACTGATAGAGGGAATGTAAAAACCGTTACACTTGAACTGAATTACAAAACAGAACAGAGTCACACATGCAGAAAACACACTATGGCTGCTTAACGGGAAAGGTGAGGTGGGGTGATACATAAAACAAGGGTTTCAAATTAGCTCAGATACCGTTCCATAAACCCAATATGTAATAGACAAGACCTACTCCTTGCTCAGAGAACTGGACTCAACACGCCCTATTCACCGCACAAGAATATATCTGACTAGTAATAATCTTAAAACCTATGTATTGATATCTCTCTGTTAGTGTGTCAAGTGGGTGTAAAGCGGCATAAACACAGCAGTGAAAAGCAGCTAAACCCCATTATAAAAATAAATTACTTTGAAAAACCCATGAAACAAAGACAGTGAAAGAGATAGAAATTCTTACACAATGCGTTCACGGGCTGTGATGCAACCTGGATTGACCATATCTAGACCCACAGCTGGATGAGACATAAGGGTGGACACTCTTAGGGCTGAGAGGTTTGGTGAGGTTGGGTGAGCAAACGCAGACCCTTTAAAGTAATACTGCATGGTACCCATCGCATGGGTCCCATATCTCCAGGTTCAAGGGCATCTTCCTACATCGAAAACATGCATGAGAAACCCAGAAGATGGTACACCGTGTGATGTGGAAAGGTTTCTAAAACGCACCTCATTTCTCATCTCCTTGTGCCCGGATTCGCTATTCCAGCCCTTTACTAGCAATCTCCCTACTTGGAGCATCATCACCTTTAACCTCCTGTTCCGTACAGGTTGCAATTTGTCCTGAGGATGAACGGGAAGACGTGGAACCAATGAGAGACTAGCTCTTGGTGTTGGGACAGGCACAGGTCACTCTATTTTCCCATCAGGAAGAAGAATTGACCACAGGCTCAGCCTGCCCCCCGGAACCAGAACAGGGCCTGAAGCCATCCTGCCCTATTGCGGCCAGCTCCCTAAAAAGCGAGTTGTAAAATGGAGGTTCAGGGCACTGCAATTCACAAACCTGCAGAGTTATAAATGATAACTCTCGTCCACAAATATATTGAGGGAAGGCAAAGAAGAGGATTTGAAATCAAGGCAGAATTGCAGGAAACAGATTTCAGGAGGTAGATTCGAATCGCCTTTAAAGCACATGAAAAGCGGCAAAACGTTGACAATGATGCCCTTGGCCAAAAAGGGCGTATGCGTTTTTTCCTGAATATATTCAGGAAAAAACGCATACGCCCTTTTTGGCCAACCAAGCAACCTGGAAAGGCAAATCAGCGCTACAAAGATGTCTCGCTTCCCTTCGGTTAAAAAGGCCATGCTGAAAAAAGTGTCAAAACCAGAAATGCAGGACAGGCCATGGTGAAATGGGAGCCTTGCTACACTGATGGGCGGGATGTAAATTGCCAACAGCCACTCTGGAGAAGCGTACGGTGAGTCCTGAAACGTCTAAAAAACAAAGCTTAGAGAGCATAGGGCACTTCCACTCATGGGGTTATAAATTGGGAAAATTAAAAATCAGCAAGACACAAGCACCCCAAAGTTTAGGGCTGCTCTGTTGACAAGGACCTCCACTTCATTCCACCTTCAATATCCCAGGAAAGAGAAAAATGGATAAAGAAGTTGTGGTCCTTATGTACAATGGAATATCACTCAGCCATGAAATCAATGTCATAAGGCTAGTAGCAGCATGATGAGTGGATTTAGGTACGACGATTCTAAGTGAAATAAGTCACACAGAAAAGGACACTTCTCATAAGGTATCACTGATAGAGGGAATGTAAAAACCGTTACACTTGAACTGAATTACAAAACAGAACAGAGTCACACATGCAGAAAACACACTATGGCTGCTTAACGGGAAAGGTGAGGTGGGGTGATACATAAAACAAGGGTTTCAAATTAGCTCAGATACCGTTCCATAAACCCAATATGTAATAGACAAGACCTACTCCTTGCTCAGAGAACTGGACTCAACACGCCCTATTCACCGCACAAGAATATATCTGACTAGTAATAATCTTAAAACATATGTATTGCTATCTCTCTGTTAGTGTGTCAAGTGGGTAAAAAGCGGCATAAACACAGCAGTGAAAAGCAGCTAAACCCCATTATAAAAATAAATTACTTTGAAAAACCCATGAAACAAAGACAGTGAAAGAGAGAGAAATTCTTACACAATGCGTTCAGGGGCTGTGATGCAACCTGGATTGACCATATCTAGACCCACAGCTGGATGAGACATAAGGGTGGACACTGTTGCGGCTGAGAGGTTTGGTGAGGTTGGGTGAGCAAACGCAGACCCTTTAAAGTAATACTGCGTGGTACCCATCGCATGGGTCCCAAATCTCCAGGTTGAAGGGCATCTTCCTACATCGTAAACATGCATGAGATACCCAGAAGATGGTACACCGTGTGATGGGGAAAGGTTTCTAAAACGCACCTCATTTCTCATCTGCCTGTGCCCGGGTTTGCCATTCCAGCCACTTTACTAGCAATCTCCCTCCTTGGAGCATCATCACCTTTAACCTCCTGTTCCGTACAGGTTGCAATTTGTCCTGAGGATGAACGGGAAGACGTGGAACCAATGAGAGACTAGCTCTTGGTGTTGGGACAGGCACAGGTCACTCTATTTTCCCATCAGGAAGAAGAATTAACCACAGGCTCAGCCTGCCCCCCGGATCAAGAACAGGGCCTGAAGCCATCCTGCGCTTTTGCGGCCATCTCCCAAAAACGCGAGTTGTAAAATGGAGGTTCAGGGCACTGCAATTCACAAACCTGCAGAGTTATAAATGATAACTCTCGTCCACAAATATATTGAGGGAAGGCAAAGAAGAGGATTTGAAATCAAGGCAGAATTGCAGGAAACAGATTTCAGGAGGTAGATTCGAATCGCCTTTAAAGCACATGAAAAGCGGCAAAACGTTGACAATGATGCCCTTGGCCAAAAAGGGCGTATGCGTTTTTTCCTGAATATATTCAGGAAAAAACGCATACGCCCTTTTTGGCCAACCAAGCAACCTGGAAAGGCAAATCAGCGCTACAAAGAAGTCTCGCTTCCCATCGGTTAAAAGGGCCATGATGAAAAAAGTGTCAAAACCAGAAATGCAGGACAGGCCATGGAGAAATGGGAGCCTTGCTACACTGATGGGCGGGATGTAAATTGCCAACAGCCACTCTGGAGAAGAGTACGGTGTGTCCTGAAACATCTAAAAAACACAGCTTAGAGAGCATAGGGCACTTCCACTCATGGGGGTATAAATTGGGAAAATGAAAAATCAGCAAGACACAAGCACCCCAAAGTTTAGGGCTGCTCTGTTGACAAGGACCTCCACTTCATTCCACCTTCAATATCCCAGGAAAGAGAAAAATGGATAAAGAAGTTGTGGTCCTTATGTACAATGGAATATCACTCAGCCATGAAATCAATGTCATAAGGCTAGTAGCAGCATGATGAGTGGATTTAGGTACGACGATTCTAAGTGAAATAAGTCACACAGAAAAGGACACTTCTCATAAGGTATCACTGATAGAGGGAATGTAAAAACCGTTACACTTGAACTGAATTACAAAACAGAACAGAGTCACACATGCAGAAAACACACTATGGCTGCTTAACGGGAAAGGAGAGGTGGTGTGATACATAAAACAAGGGTTTCAAATTAGCTCAGATACCGTTCCATAAACCCAATATGTAATAGACAAGACCTACTCCTTGCTCAGAGAACTGGACTCAACACGCCCTATTCACCGCACAAGAATATATCTGACTAGTAATAATCTTAAAACCTATGTATTGATATGTCTCTGTTAGTGTGTCAAGTGGGTGTAAAGCGGCATAAACACAGCAGTGAAAAGCAGCTAAACCCCATTATGAAAATAAATTACTTTGAAAAACCCATGAAAGAAAGACAGTGATAGAGAGAGACATTCTTACACAATGCGTTCAGGGGCTGTGATGCAACCTGGATTGACCATATCTAGACCCACAGCTGGATGAGACCTAAGGGTGGACACTCTTGGGGCTGAGAGGTTTGGTGAGGTTGGGTGAGCAAACGCAGACCATTTAAAGTAATACTGCCTGGTACCCATCGCATGGGTCCCAAATCTCCAGGTTCAAGGGCATCTTCCTACATCGAAAACATGCATGAGAAACCCAGAAGTTGGTACACCGTGTGATGGGGAAAGGTTTCTAAAACGCACCTCATTTCTCATCTCCTTGTGCCCGGGTTCGCCATTCCAGCCGCTTTACTAGCAATCTCCCTACTTGGAGCATCAGCACCTTTTACCTCCTCTTCCGTACAGGTTGCAATTTTCCTGAGGATGAACGGGAAGACGGGGAACCAATGAGAGACTGGCTCTTGGTGTTGGGAAAGGCACAGGTCACTCTATTTTCCCATCAGGAAGAAGAATTAACCACAGGCTCATCCCGCCCCCCGGAACCAGAACAGGGCCTGAAGCCATCCTGCGCTTTTGCGGCCAGCTCCCAAAAACACGAGTTGTAAAATGGTGGCTCAGGGCACTGCAATTCACAAACCTGCAGAGTTATAAATGATAACTCTCGTCCACAAATATATTGAGGGAAGGCAACGAAGACCATTTGAAATCAAGGCAGAATTGCAGGAAACAGATTTCAGGAGGTAGATTCGAATCGCCTTTAAAGCACATGAAAAGCGGCAAAACGTTGACAATGATGCCCTTGGCCAAAAAGGGCGTATGCGTTTTTTCCTGAATATATTCAGGAAAAAACGCATACGCCCTTTTTGGCCAACCAAGCAACCTGGAAAGGCAAATCAGCGCTACAAAGAAGTCTCGCATCCCATCGGTCAAAAGGGCCATGCTGAAAAAAGTGTCAAAACCAGAAATGCAGGACAGGCCATGGAGAAATGGGAGCCTTGCTACACTGATGGGCGGGATGTAAATTGCCAACAGCCACTCTGGAGAAGTGTACGGTGAGTCCTGAAACATCTAAAAAACACAGCTTAGAGAGTATAGGGCACTTCCACTCATGGGGGTATAAATTGGGAAAATGAAAAATCAGCAAGACACAAGCACCCCAAAGTTTAGGGCTGCTCTGTTGACAAGGACCTCCACTTCATTCCACCTTAAATATCCCAGGAAAGAGAAAAATGGGTAAAGAAGTTGTGTTCCTTATGTACAATGGAATATCACTCAGCCATGAAATCAATGTCCTAAGGCTAGTAGCAGCATGATGAGTGGATTTAGGTACGACGATTCTAAGTGAAATAAGTCACACAGAAAAGGACACTTCTCATAAGGTATCACTTACAGAGGGAATGTAAAAACCGGTACACATGAACTGAATTACAAAACAGAACAGAGTCACACATGCAGAAAACACACTATGGCTGCTTAATGGGAAAGGTGAGGTGGGGTGATACATAAAACAAGGGTTTCAAATTAGCTCAGATACCGTTCCATAAACCCAATATGTAATAGACAAGACCTACTCCTTGCTCAGAGAACTGGACTCAACACGCCCTATTCACCGCACAAGAATATATCTGACTAGTAATAATCTTAAAACCTATGTATTGATATCTCTCTGTTACTGTGTCAAGTGGGTGTAAAGCGGCATAAACACAGCAGTGAAAATCAGCTAAACCCCATTATGAAAATAAATTACTTTGAAAAAACCATGAAAGAAAGACAGTGAAAGAGAGAGACATTCTTACACAATGCGTTCAGGGGCTGTGATGCAAGCTGGATTGACCATATCTAGACCCACAGCTGGATGAGACATAAGGGTGGACACTCTTGGGGCTGAGAGGTTTGGTGAGGTTGGGTGAGCAAAAGCAGACCATTTAAAGTAATACTGCGTGGTAGCCATCACATGGGTCCCAAATCTCCAGGTTCAAGGGCATCTTCCTACATCGAAAACATGCATGAGAAACCCAGAAGATGGTACACCGTGTGATGGGGAAAGGTTTCTAAAACGCACCTCATTTCTCATCTCCTTGTGCCCGGGTTCGACATTCCAGCCGCTTTACTAGCAATCTCCCTACTTGGAGCATCAGCACCTTTAACCTCCTGTTCCGTACAGGTTGCAAATTTTCCTGAGGATGAACGGGAAGACGGGGAACCAGTGAGAGACTGGCTCTTGGTGTTGGGAAAGGCACAGGTCACTCTATTTTCCCATCAGGAAGAAGAATTAACAACAGGCTCATCCCGCCCCCCGGAACCAGAACAGGGCCTGAAGCCATCCTGCGCTTTTGCGGCCAGCTCCCAAAAACACGAGTTGTAAAATGGAGGCTCAGGGCACTGCAATTCACAAACCTGCAGAGTTATAAATGATAACTCTCGTCCACAAATATATTGAGGGAAGGCAACGAAGAGGATTTGAAATCAAGGCAGAATTGCAGGAAACAGATTTCAGGAGGTAGATTCGAATCGCCTTTAAAGCACATGAAAAGCGGCAAAACGTTGACAATGATGCCCTTGGCCAAAAAGGGCGTATGTGTTTTTTCCTGAATACATTCAGGAAAAAACGCATACGCCCTTTTTGGCCAACCAAGCAACCTGGAAAGGCAAATCAGCGCTACAAAGAAGTCTCGCATCCCATCGGTCAAAAGGGCCATGCTGAAAAAAGTGTCAAAACGAGAAATGCAGGACAGGCCATGGAGAAATGGGAGCCTTGCTACACTGATGGGCGGGATGTAAATTGCCAACAGCCACTCTGGAGAAGTGTACGGTGAGTCCTGAAACATCTAAAAAACACAGCTTAGAGAGCATAGGGCACTTCCACTCATGGGGGTATAAATTGGGAAAATGAAAAATCAGCAAGACACAAGCACCCCAAAGTTTAGGGCTGCTCTGTTGACAAGGACCTCCACTTCATTCCACCTTAAATATCCCAGGAAAGAGAAAAATGGATAAAGAAGTTGTGGTCCTTATGTACAATGATATATCACTCAGGCATGAAATCAATGTCCTAAGGCTAGTAGCAGCATGATGAGTGGATTTAGGTACGACGATTCTAAGTGAAATAAATCACACAGAAAAGGACACTTCTCATAAGGTATCACTTATAGAGGGAATGTAAAAACCGTTACACTTGAACTGAATTACAAAACAGAACAGAGTCACACATGCAGAAAACACACTATGGCTGCTTAACGGGAAAGGGGAGGTGGGGTGATACATAAAAAAAGGGTTTCAAATTAGCTCAGATACCGTTCCATAAACCCAATATGTAATAGACAAGACCTACTCCTTGCTCAGAGAACTGGACTCAACACGCCCTATTCACCGCACAAGCATATATCTGACTACTAATAATCTTCAAACCTATGTATTGATATCTCTCTGTTAGTGTGTCAAGTGGGTGTAAAGCGGCATAAACACAGCAGTGAAAAGCAGCTAAACCGCATTATGAAAATAAATTACTTTGAAAAACCCATGAAAGAAAGACAGTGAAAGAGAGAGACATTCTTACACAATGCGTTCAGGGGCTGTGATGCAACCTGGATTGACCATATCTAGACCCACAGCTGGATGAGACCTAAGGGTGGACACTCTTGGGGCTGAGAGGTTTGGTGAGGTTGGGTGAGCAAACGCAGACCCTTTAAAGTAATACTGCGTGGTAGCCATCGCATGGGTCCCAAATCTCCAGGTTCAAGGGCATCTTCCTACATCGAAAACATGCATGAGAATCCCAGAAGATGGTACACCGTCTGATGGGGAAAAGTTTCTAAAACGCACCTCATTTCTCATCTCCTTGTGTCCAGGTTCGCCATTCCAGCCGCTTTACTAGCAATCTCCCTACTTGGAGCATCAGCACCTTTAACCTCCTGTTCCGTACAGGTTGCCATTTTTCCTGACGATGAACGGGAAGACGGGGAACCAATGAGAGACTGGCTCTTGGTGTTGGGAAAGGCACAGGTCACTCTATTTTCCCATCAGGAAGAAGAATTAACCACAGGCTCATCCCGCCCCCCGGAACCAGAACAGGGCCTGAAGCCATCCTGCGCTTTTGCGGCCAGCTCCCAAAAACGCGAGTTGTAAAATCGAGCTTCAGGGCACTGCAATTCACAAACCTGCAGAGTTATAAATGATAACTCTCGTCCACAAATATATTGAGGGAAGGCAAAGAAGAGGATTTGAAATCAAGGCAGAATTGGAGGAAACAGATTTCAGGAGGTAGATTCGAATCGCCTTTAAAGCACATGAAAAGCGGCAAAACGTTGACAATGATGCCCTTGGCCAAAAAGGGCGTATGCGTTTTTTCCTGAATATATTCAGGAAAAAACGCATACGCCCTTTTTGGCCAACCAAGCAACCTGGAAAGGCAAATCAGCGCTACAAAGAAGTCTCGCATCCCATCGGTCAAAAGGGCCATGCTGAAAAAAGTGTCAAAACCAGAAATGCAGGACAGTCCATGGAGAAATGGGAGCCTTGCTACACTGATGGGCGGGATGTAAATTGCCAACAGCCACTCTGGAGAAGTGTACGGTGAGTCCTGAAACATCTAAAAAACACAGCTTAGAGAGCATAGGGCACTTCCACTCATGGGGGTATAAATTGGGAAAATGAAAAATCAGCAAGACACAAGCACCCCAAAGTTTAGGGCTGCTCTGTTGACAAGGACCTCCACTTCATTCCACCTTAAATATCCCAGGAAAGAGAAAAATGGGTAAAGAAGGTGTAGTCCTTATGTACAATGGAATATCACTCAGCCATGAAATCAATGTCCTAAGGCTAGTAGCAGCATGATGAGTGGATTTAGGTACGACGATTCTAAGTGAAATAAGTCACACAGAAAAGGACACTTCTCATAAGGTATCACTGATAGAGGGAATGTAAAAACCGTTACACATGAACTGAATTACAAAACAGAACAGAGTCACACATGCAGAAAACACACTATGGCTGCTTAACGGGAAAGGTGAGGTGGGGTGATACATCAAACAAGGGTTTCAAATTAGCTCAGATACCGTTCCATAAACCCAATATGTAATAGACAAGACCTACTCCTTGCTCAGAGAACTGGACTCAACACGCCCTATTCACCGCACAAGTATATATCTGACTACTAATTATCTTAAAACCTATGTATTGATATCTCTCTGTTAGTGTGTCAAGTGGGTGTAAAGCGGCATAAACACAGCAGTGAAAAGCAGCTAAATCCCATTATGAAAATAAATTACTTTGAAAAACCCATGAAAGAAAGACAGTGAAAGAGAGAGACATTCTTACACAATGCGTTCAGGGGCTGTGATGCAACCTGGATTGACCATATCTAGACCCACAGCTGGATGAGACCTAAGGGTGGACACTCTTGGGGCTGAGAGGTTTGGTGAGGTTGGGTGACAAACGCAGACCATTTAAAGTAATACTGCATGATACCCATTGCATGGGTCCCAAATCTCCAGGTCCAAGGGCATCTTCCTACATCGAAAACATGCATGAGAAACCCAGAAGATGGTACACCGTGTGATGGGGAAAGGTTTCAAAAACGCACCTCATTTCTCATCTCCTTGTGCCCGGGTTCGCCATTCCAGCCGCTTTACTAGCAATCTCCCTACTTGGAGCATCAGCACCTTTAACCTCCTGTTCCGTACAGGTTGCAATTTTTCCTGACGATGAACGGGAAGACGGGGAACCAATGAGAGACTGGCTCTTGGTGTTGGGAAAGGCACAGGTCACTCTATTTTCCAATCAGGAAGAAGAATTAACAACAGGCTCATCCCGCCCCCCGGAACCAGAACAGGGCCTGAAGCCATCCTGCGCTTTTGCGGCCAGCTCCCTAAAACACGAGTTGTAAAATGGAGGCTCAGGGCACTGCAATTCACAAACCTGCAGAGTTATAAATGATAACTCTCGTCCACAAATATATTGAGGGAAGGCAATGAAGAGGATTTGAAATCAAGGCAGAATTGCAGGAAACAGATTTCAGGAGGTAGATTTGAATCTCATTTAAAGCACATGAAAAGCGGCAAAACGTTGACAATGATGCCCTTGGCCAAAAAGGGCGTATGCGTTTTTTCCTGAATATATTCAGGAAAAAACGCATACGCCCTTTTTGGCCAACCAAGCAACCTGGAAAGGCAAATCAGCGCTACAAAGAAGTCTCGCTTCCCATCGGTCAAAAGGGCCATGCTGAAAAAAGTGTCAAAACCAGAAATGCAGGACAGGCCATGGAGAAATGGGAGCCTTGCTACACTGATGGGCGGGATGTAAATTGCCAACAGCCACTCTGGAGAAGTGTACGGTGAGTCCTGAAACATCTAAAAAACACAGCTTAGAGAGCATAGGGCACTTCCACTCATGGGGTTATAAATTGGGAAAATGAAAAATCAGCAAGACACAAGCACCCCAAAGTTTAGGGCTGCTCTGTTGACAAGGACCTCCACTTCATTCCACCTTAAATATCCCAGGAAAGAGAAAAATGGGTAAAGAAGTTGTAGTCCTTATGTACAATGGAATATCACTCAGGCATGAAATCAATGTCCTAAGGCTAGTAGCAGCATGATGAGTGGATTTAGGTACAACGATTCTAACTGAAATAAGTCACACAGAAAAGGACACTTCTCATAAGGTATCACTGATAGAGGGAATGTAAAAACCGTTACACATGAACTGAATTACAAAACAGAACAGAGTCACACATGCAGAAAACACACTATGGCTGCTTAACGGGAAAGGGGAGGTGGGGTGATACATAAAACAAGGGTTTCAAATTAGCTCAGATACCGTTCCATAAACCCAATATGTAATAGACAAGACCTACTCCTTGCTCAGAGAACTGGACTCAACACGCCCTATTCACCGCACAAGAATATATCTGACTAGTAATAATCTTAAAACCTATGTATTGATATCTCTCTGTTACTGTGTCAAATGGGTGTAAAGCGGCATAAACACAGCAGTGAAAAGCAGCTAAACCGCATTATGAAAATAAATTACTTTGAAAAACCCATGAAAGAAAGACAGTGAAAGAGAGAGACATTCTTACACAATGCGTTCAGGGGCTGTGATGCAACCTGGATTGACCATATCTAGACACACAGCTGGATGAGACCTAAGGGTGGACACTCTTGGGGCTGAGAGGTTTGGTGAGGTTGGGTGAGCAAACGCAGACCATTTAAAGTAATACTGCATGGTACCCATCGCATGGGTCCCAAATCTCCAGGTTCAAGGGCATCTTCCTACATCGAAAACATGCATGAGAAACCCAGAAGATGGTACACCGTGTGATGGGGAAAGGTTTCTAAAACGCACCTCATTTCTCATCTCCTTGTGCCCGGGTTCGCCATTCCAGCCGCTTTACTAGCAATCTCCCTACTTGGAGCATCAGCACCTTTAACCTCCTGTTCCGTACAGGTTGCCATTTCTCCTGACGATGAACGGGAAGACGGGGAACCAATGAGAGACTGGCTCTTGGTGTTGGAAAAGGCACAGGTCACTCTATTTTCCCATCAGGAAGAAGAATTAACAACAGGCTCATCCCGCCCCCCGGAACCACAACAGGGCCTGAAGCCATCCTGCGCTTTTGCGGCCAGCTCCCAAAAACACGAGTTGTAAAATGGAGGCTCAGGGCACTGCAATTCACAAACCTGCAGAGTTATAAATGATAACTCTCGTCCACAAATATATTGAGGGAAGGCAAAGAAGAGGATTTGAAATCAAGGCAGAATTGCAGGAAACAGATTTCAGGAGGTAGATTCGAATCGCCTTTAAAGCACATGAAAAGCGGCAAAACGTTGACAATGATGCCCTTGGCCAAAAAGGGCGTATGCGTTTTTTCCTGAATATATTCAGGAAAAAACGCATACGCCCTTTTTGGCCAAACAAGCAACCTGGAAAGGCAAATCAGCGCTACAAAGAAGTCTCGCTTCCCATCGGTTAAAAGGGCCATGATGAAAAAAGTGTCAAAACCAGAAATGCAGGACAGGCCATGGAGAAATGGGAGCCTTGCTACAGTGATGGGTGGGATGTAAATTGCCAAAAGCCACTCTGGAGAAGAGTACGGTGTGTCCTGAAACATCTAAAAAACACAGCTTAGAGAGCATAGGGCACTTCCACTCATGGGGGTATAAATTGGGGAAATGAAAAATCAGCAAGACACAAGCACCCCAAAGTTTAGGGCTGCTCTGTTGACAAGGACCTCCACTTCATTCCACCTTCAATATCCCAGGAAAGAGAAAAATGGATAAAGAAGTTGTGGTCCTTATGTACAATGGAATATCACTCAGCCATGAAATCAATGTCATAAGGCTAGTAGCAGCATGATGAGTGGATTTAGGTACGACGATTCTAAGTGAAATAAGTCACACAGAAAAGGACACTTCTCATAAGGTATCACTGATAGAGGGAATGTAAAAACCGTTACACTTGAACTGAATTACAAAACAGAACAGAGTCACACATGCAGAAAACACACTATGGCTGCTTAACGGGAAAGGTGAGGAGGGGTGATACATAAAACAAGGGTTTCAAATTAGCTCAGATACCGTTCCATAAACCCAATATGTAATAGACAAGACCTACTCCTTGCTCAGAGAACTGGACTCAACACGCCCTATTCACCGCACAAGAATATATCTGACTAGTAATAATCTTAAAACCTATGTATTGATATCTCTCTGTTAGTGTGTCAAGTGGGTGTAAAGCGGCATAAACACAGCAGTGAAAAGCAGCTAAACCCCATTATAAAAATAAATTACTTTGAAAAACCCATGAAACAAAGACAGTGAAAGAGATAGAAATTCTTACACAATGCGTTCACGGGCTGTGATGCAACCTGGATTGACCATATCTAGACCCACAGCTGGATGAGACATAAGGGTGGACACTCTTGGGGCTAAGAGGTTTGGTGAGGTTGGGTGAGCAAACGCAGACCCTTTAAAGTAATACTGCATGGTACCCATCGCATGGGTCCCATATCTCCAGGTTCAAGGGCATCTTCCTACATCGAAAACATGCATGAGACAACCCAGAAGATGGTACACCGTGTGATGTGGAAAGGTTTCTAAAACGCACCTCATTTCTCATCTCCTTGTGCCCGGATTCGCTATTCCAGCCCTTTACTAGCAATCTCCCTACTTGGAGCATCATCACCTTTAACCTCCTGTTCCGTACAGGTTGCAATTTGTCCTGAGGATGAACGGGAAGACGTGGAACCAATGAGAGACTAGCTCTTGGTGTTGGGACAGGCACAGGTCACTCTATTTTCCCATCAGGAAGAAGAATTGACCACAGGCTCAGCCTGCCCCCCGGAACCAGAACAGGGCCTGAAGCCATCCTGCGCTATTGCGGCCAGCTCCCTAAAAAGCGAGTTGTAAAATGGAGGTTCAGGGCACTGCAATTCACAAACCTGCAGAGTTATAAATGATAACTCTCGTCCACAAATATATTGAGGGAAGGCAACGAAGAGGATTTGAAATCAAGGCAGAATTGCAGGAAACAGATTTCAGGAGGTAGATTCGAATCGCCTTTAAAGCACATGAAAAGCGGAAAAACGTTGACAATGATGCCCTTGGCCAAAAAGGGCGTATGCGTTTTTTCCTGAATATATTCAGGAAAAAACGCATACGCCCTTTTTGGCCAACCAAGCAACCTGGAAAGGCAAATCAGCGCTACAAAGATGTCTCGCTTCCCTTCGGTTAAAAAGGCCATGCTGAAAAAAGTGTCAAAACCAGAAATGCAGGACAGGCCATGGTGAAATGGGAGCCTTGCTACACTGATGGGCGGGATGTAAATTGCCAACAGCCACTCTGGAGAAGCGTACGGTGAGTCCTGAAACATCTAAAAAACAAAGCTTAGAGAGCATAGGGCACTTCCACTCATGGGGTTATAAATTGGGAAAATTAAAAATCAGCAAGACACAAGCACCCCAAAGTTTAGGGCTGCTCTGTTGACAAGGACCTCCACTTCATTCCACCTTCAATATCCCAGGAAAGAGAAAAATGGATAAAGAAGTTGTGGTCCTTATGTACAATGGAATATCACTCAGCCATGAAATCAATGTCATAAGGCTAGTAGCAGCATGATGAGTGGATTTAGGTACGACGATTCTAAGTGAAATAAGTCACACAGAAAAGGACACTTCTCATAAGGTATCACTGATAGAGGGAATGTAAAAACCGTTACACTTGAACTGAATTACAAAACAGAACAGAGTCACACATGCAGAAAACACACTATGGCTGCTTAACGGGAAAGGTGAGGTGGGGTGATACATAAAACAAGGGTTTCAAATTAGCTCAGATACCGTTCCATAAACCCAATATGTAATAGACAAGACCTACTCCTTGCTCAGAGAACTGGACTCAACACGCCCTATTCACCGCACAAGAATATATCTGACTAGTAATAATCTTAAAACCTATGTATTGATATCTCTCTGTTAGTGTGTCAAGTGGGTAAAAAGCGGCATAAACACAGCAGTGAAAAGCAGCTAAACCCCATTATAAAAATAAATTACTTTGAAAAACCCATGAAACAAAGACAGTGAAAGAGAGAGAAATTCTTACACAATGCGTTCAGGGGCTGTGATGCAACCTGGATTGACCATATCTAGACCCACAGCTGGATGAGACATAAGGGTGGACACTGTTGCGGCTGAGAGGTTTGGTGAGGTTGGGTGAGCAAACGCAGACCCTTTAAAGTAATACTGCGTGGTACCCATCGCATGGGTCCCAAATCTCCAGGTTGAAGGGCATCTTCCTACATCGTAAACATGCATGAGATACCCAGAAGATGGTACACCGTGTGATGTGGAAAGGTTTCTAAAACGCACCTCATTTCTCATCTCCTTGTGCCCGGATTCGCTATTCCAGCCCTTTACTAGCAATCTCCCTACTTGGAGCATCATCACCTTTAACCTCCTGTTCCGTACAGGTTGCAATTTGTCCTGAGGATGAACGGGAAGACGTGGAACCAATGAGAGACTAGCTCTTGGTGTTGGGACAGGCACAGGTCACTCTATTTTCCCATCAGGAAGAAGAATTAACCACAGGCTCAGCCTGCCACCCGGAACCAGAACAGGGCCTGAAGCCATCCTGCGCTATTGCGGCCAGCTCCCTAAAAAGCGAGTTGTAAAATGGAGTTTCAGGGCACTGCAATTCACAAACCTGCAGACTTATAAATGATAACTCTCGTCCACAAATATATTGAGGGAAGGCAAAGAAGAGGATTTGAAATCAAGGCAGAATTGCAGGAAACAGATTTCAGGAGGTAGATTCGAATCGCCTTTAAAGCACATGAAAAGCGGCAAAACGTTGACAATGATGCCCTTGGCCAAAAAGGGCGTATGCGTTTTTTCCTGAATATATTCAGGAAAAAACGCATACGCTCTTTTTGGCCAACCAAGCAACCTGGAAAGGCAAATCAGCGCTACAAAGAAGTCTCGCTTCCCATCGGTTAAAAGGGCCATGCTGAAAAAAGTGTCAAAACCAGAAATGCAGGACAGGCCATGGAGAAATGGGAGCCTTGCTACACTGATGGGCGGGATGTAAATTGCCAACAGCCACTCTGGAGAAGAGTACGGTGTGTCCTGAAACATCTAAAAAACACAGCTTAGAGAGCATAGGGCACTTCCACTCATGGGGGTATAAATTGGGAAAATTAAAAATCAGCAAGACACAAGCACCCCAAAGTTTAGGGTTGCTCTGTTGACAAGGACCTCCACTTCATTCCACCTTAAATATGCCAGGAAAGAGAAAAATGGATAAAAGAGTTGTGGTCCTTATGTACAAAGTAATATCACTCAGCCATGAAATCAATGTCATAAGGCTAGTAGCAGCATGATGAGTGGATTTAGGTACGACGATTCTAAGTGAAGTAAGTTACACAGAAAAGGACACTTCTCATAAGGTATCAGTGATAGAGGGAATGTAAAAACCGTTACACTTGAACTGAATTACAAAACAGAACGGAGTCACACATGCAGAAAACACACTATGGCTGCTTAACGGGAAAGGGGAGGTGGGGTGATACATAAAACAAGGGTTTCAAATTAGCTCAGATACCGTTCCATAAACCCAATATGTAATAGACAAGACCTACTCCTTGCTCAGAGAACTGGACTCAACACGCCCTATTCACCGCACAAGAATATATCTGACTAGTATTAATCTTAAAACCTATGTATTCATATCTCTCTGTTAGTGTGTCAAGTGGGTGTAAAGCGGCATAAACACAGCAGTGAAAAGCAGCTAAACCCCATTATAAGAATAAATTACTTTTTCAAACCCATGAAACAAAGACAGTGAAAGAGAGCGAAATTCTTACACAATGCGTTCAGGGGCTGTGATCCAACCTGGATTGACCATATCTAGACCCACAGCTGGATGAGACATAAGGGTGGACACTCTTGAGGCTGAGAGGTTTGGTGAGGTTGGGTGAGCAAACGCAGACCCTTTAAAGTAATACTGCGTGGTACCCATCGCATGGGTCCCAAATCTCCAGGTTCAAGGGCATCTTCCTCCATCGAAAACATGCATGAGAAACCCAGAAGATGGTACACCGTGTGATGGGGAAAGGTTTCTAAAACGCACCTCATTTCTCATCTCCTTGTGCTCGGGTTCGCCATTCCAGCCACTTTACTAGCAATCTCCCTCCTTGGAGCATCAGCACCTTTAACCTCCTGTTCCGTACAGGTTGCAATTTGTCCTGAGGATGAACGGGAAGACGTGGAACCAATGAGAGACTAGCTCTTGGTGTTGGGACACGCAGAGGTCACTCTATTTTCCCATCAGGAAGAAGAATTAACCACAGGCTCAGCCTGCCCCCCGGAACCAGAACAGGGCCTGAAGCCATCCTGAGCTTTTGCGGCCATCTCCCAAAAACGCGAGTTGTAAAATGGAGGTTCAGGGCACTGCAATTCACAAACCTGCAGAGTTATAAATGATACCTCTCGTCCACAAATATATTGAGGGAAGGCAAAGAAGAGGATTTGAAATCAAGGCAGAATTGCAGGAAACAGATTTCAGGAGGTAGATTCGAATCGCCTTTAAAGCACATGAAAAGCGGAAAAACTTTGACAATGATGCCCTTGGCCAAAAAGGGCGTATGCGTTTTTTCCTGAATATATTCAGGAAAAAACGCATACGCCCTTTTTGGCCAACCAAGCAACCTGGAAAGGCAAATCAGCGCTACAAAGAAGTCTCGCTTCCCATCGGTTAAAAGGGCCATGCTGAAAAAAGTGTCAAAACCAGAAATGCAGGACAGGCCATGGAGAAATGGGAGCCTTGCTACACTGATGGGCGGGATGTAAATTGCCAACAGCCACTCTGGAGAAGAGTACGGTGTGTCCTGAAACATCTAAAAAACACAGCTTAGAGAGCATAGGGCACTTCCACTCATGGGGGTATAAATTGGGAAAATTAAAAATCAGCAAGACACAAGCACCCCAAAGTTTAGGGCTGCTCTGTTGACAAGGACCTCCACTTCATTCCACCTTAAATATCCCAGGAAAGAGAAAAATGGATAAAGAAGTTGTGGTCCTTATGTACAATGGAATATCACTCAGCCATGAAATCAATGTCATAAGGCTAGTAGCAGCATGATGAGTGGATTTAGGTACGACGATTCTAAGTGAAATAAGTCACACAGAAAAGGACATTTCTCATAAGGTATCACTTATAGAGGGAATGTAAAAACCATTACACTTGAAGTGAATTACAAAACAGAACAGAGTCACACATTTAGAAAACACACTATGGCTGCTTAACGGGAAAGGTGAAGTGGGGTGATGCATAAAACAAGGGTTTCATATTAGCTCAAATACCGATCCATATACCCAATATGTAATAGACAAGACCTATTCCTTGCTCAGTGAAGTGGATGCAACACCCCCTATTCAACGAACAAGAATATATCTGACTAGTAAAAATCTTAAATCGTATGTATTGATGTCTCTCTGTTAGTGTGTCAATTGGGTGTAAAGGGGCATAAACACAGCAGTGAAAATCAGGTAAACCCCATTATAAAAATAAATTACTTTGAAAAACCCATGAAACAAAGACAGTGAAAGAGAGAGAAATTCTTACACAATTCTTTCAGGGGCTGTGATGCAACCTGGTGTGACCATATCTAGATCCACAGCCTGATGAGAAATAAAGCTGGACACTCTTGGGGCTGAAGGTCTCTTTCCCTATTTACCAGATTAGGAACGTAGAAAGGCTGCCACCCTCTGGCCGTTACCTGCAAACGCAGCTTTAAAACATGTGCTAATGGTCACTTCATATGAACAAGTACTTCAGGGCTGTAAATGAAACGTGCCCTCAAAATGTCTTGAGGGAGGTAATGGCCAAAAATTTTCAAAATGTGACACTTACTTTAAGAAAACACTTTGAAGAACTGAGCTGTAATCACAGTTTGATAAATAAAAAGGGCATGCTTTAAAGCTCAATTTCAACAGATTATGGGACACATGCAAATTCAACCACAGATAGGCATCAGCTCGCACCGGTTAGAATAACCATCAGCAAGAAAACTACAAACAATAAATATTGAAGGTGTTTTGGAGAAATGCATACCCTCAATTTTAAGTGGGACGTAACCTGGAAAGAGCCACTAATGAGAACTGAATGGTGGTGCCTTTAAAACATACACACTGAGCTACCATATGATACAGCAAGCCCACTCCTTGGCCTATAACATAAGAAGATATAACTGGAAAGACACAGGCAAACAAATGTGCATTGCAGCAGTATTACAATAGCCAAGACATGGAGGCAACCAGAAAGTCCATCAAGAGGTGCGTGGCCAAAGAAGAACTGGTACACGTACAGATGGAATATTAGCCAGGGAAAAAAATGAAACAATGCCATTTGCAGCACCATGTATGATTCTTGAGGTAATCAGGCAAATTGTACTAAGTCAGAAAGCAAAAGACACATATCCTATAATATCACTTATAGGTCTTAGCTAAAAATTGATACCAATGAAAATATTTCCACAGAGAAATGCAATCACAGATTCATTAAACAAACTTATGGTTCACCAAATGGAAAGGTGTGAGGATTGGATACATTAGGATATTGGGGTTAAGATAGATATAGAAACACATGTGAAATATGTAATCACCAAAGACCTACGTAATACCAAGACAAGACTACTCAACATTGTGTCATAACCTACATGGGAAAATGATCCAAAGAAGAATAGATATATGTATATGTTTAAAAGAACCACATCTTTCACACCTAGAAGAAACAAAACATTTTAATTAAATTTGCTCTGACAAAAAATAAAAATTAAATTAAAAAAAGAACAAGAAGTAATGAGACATAAACTTAAGGGGCTATTTGCTGGCACATTGCATTCTAATTTACAACCAGAACATGACTTCCATTAAGGCTCTGTCATCACTAATAAAGCAGCTTTATAAGCAATGTTGAAGGTAGCTTAAAAGAAGTCTCACTAATTATTGATAGTAACAAGGAAACAAAGAAAAGTAAAAATCTCACTGCAAAAAGTATACATAGGGTAAGGATAGTAGATCAAACACTTATTAAACTTCTGTAAAGAATAAAAGACAACAGTAGTATGTTTTTTTAAAAAGAGAGGGCCCAAATAAATCTGAAATGAAAGAGATGATGTTACAACAGACACCACAGAAATACAAAGTATCCTAAGATACACACAGGGTAACTCAGGGCTCAGACTGGACAGAGCCCACTCTCCAGTCCCCTGTACATGACTTACAGGAGCCTCAGGAACTGAGGAGGGGGTCCCTGAGGAGAGGCTCAAGATAGAATATGGTAGGCATTAACATGACTGCATTCATCTTAAACATGCCTGAACTACATTCACACGAGATGATTTTGTCCTGTATGTACATCGGCACCTCTAGTTGGAACTGCAAATCTTTGGCTTCAACACCTCTACTGACAACATTAGCGTCACCTGCTGTGGACCGTCTCCTATAGGATTTCTAGAATCACAAAACATCGAAGCTTCACAGGACCCAGAGTCTGTGCAACTCCACACAGAGTCTCAGAGTCTCAACTCCACTCAGATACTCCACTCTTGGAGGGCACACACAAAGTAGTGTGCACATCAGGACCCAGGGGAAGGAGCAGTGACCCTGTAGGAGAATGACCAGAACTACCTGCTACTTTTAGAGGGTCTCCTGCAGAGGCAGGTGGTGGCTGTGGCTGTGGCTCACCGTGAGGACAACGACACTGGCAGCAGAAGTTCTGGGAAATACTCCTTGGTGTGAGCCCTCCCAGAGTCCGCCATTAGCCCCACCAAGAGCAAGGCAGGCTCCAGGGCTGGGTCGCCTCAGGCCAAACAACCAACAGGGAGGGAACCCAGCCCCATGCATCAGCAGACAAGCGGATTAAACTTTTTATTAAAGTTTTATTTAATCCGTAGACAAGCGGATTAAAGCTCTGCCCACCAAAGCAACACCCAGCTCTACCCACCACCAGTCCCTCCCATCAGGAAGCTTGCACAAGCCTCTAAGATAGACTCATCCACCGGAGAGCAGACAGCAGAAGCAAGAAGAACTACAATTCTGCAGCCTGTGGAAGGAAAACCACATTCACAGAAAGATAGACAAAATGAAAAGGCAGAGGACTTTATACCAGATCAAGGAACAAGATAAAACCCCAGAAAAAAAATGAAATGAGGTGGAGATAGGGAACCTTCCAGAAAAAGAATTCAGAATAATGATAGTGAAGTTGAGCCAAGACCTTGGAAAAAGAAAGGAGGCAAAGATCGAGAAGATGCAAGAAATGTTTAACAAAGACCTAGAAGAATTAAGGAACAAACACCTAGAAGAATTAAAGAACAAACAAACAGAGGTGAACAATGGAATAACTGAAATGAAAAATACACTAGAAGGAATCAGTAGCAGAATAACTGTGGCAGAAGAACGGATAAGTGACCTGGAAGACAGAAAGGTGGAAATCACTGCCATGGAACAGAATAAAGAAAAAAGAATGAAAATAAACGAAGATACCCCAAGAGTCCTCTGGGACAACTTTAAACGCAACAACATTCGCATTATAGGGGTCCCAGAAGGAGAAGAGAGAGAGAAAGGACCCGAGAATATATTTGAAGAGATTATGGTCAAAAACTTCCCTAGCATGGGAAAAGAAATAGCCACCCAAGTCCAGAAGCACAGAGTGTCCCAGGCAGGATAAACCAAAGGAGAAAAATGACAAGACACATAGTAATCAAATTGACAAAAATTAACGACAAAGAAAAATGATTGAAACCAGCAAGGGAAAAATGACAAATAACATACAAGGGAACTCCCATAAGGATAACAACTGATTTCTCAGCAGAAAATCTACAAGCCAGAAGGAAGTGGCATGATAAATTTAAAGTGATGAAAGGGAAGAACCTACAACCAAGAGTACTCCACCCTGCAAAGAGCTCATTCAGATTTGATGGAGAAATCAAAAGCCTTACAGACAAGCAAAAGCTAAGAGAATTCAGCACCATGAAACCAGCTCTACACCAAATGCTAAAGGAACTTCTCTAAGTGGGAAACACAAGAGAAGAAAAGGACCCACCAAGACAAACCCATAACAATTAAGAAAATAGTAGTAGGAACATACATATCGATAATTACCTTAAACGTGAATGCACTACATGTTCCAACCAAAAGACACAGGCTCGCTGAATGGATACAAAAACAAGACCCATATATATGCTGTCTACAAGAGATCCATTTCAGACCTAGGGACACATACAGACTCAAAGTGAGGCGATGGAAAAATATATTCTATGCAAATGAAAATCAAAAGAAAGCTGGAGTAGCAATACTCATATCAGATAAAATAGACTTTAAAATAAAGAATGTTACAAGAGACGAGGAAAGGCACTACATAATGGTCAGGGGATCAATCCAAGAAGAAGATATAACAATTATAAATATATATGTACCCAAAATAGGAGCAGCTCAATGTATAAGGCAACTGCTAACAGCTATAAAAGAGGAAATCGACAGTAACACAATAATAGCGGGGGACTTTAACAGCTCACTTACACCAGTGGAGATCAGCCAGACAGACAATTAATAAGGAAACACAAGCTTTAAATGACACAATAGACCAGATAGAGTTAATTGATATTTATAGGACATTCCATCCAAAAACAGCAGATTACACGTTCTTCTCAACTGCACACGGAACATTCTCCAGGATAGATCACATCTTGGGTCACAGATAAAGCCTCAGTAAATTTAAGAAAACTGAAATCATATCAAGCAGCTGTTCCGACCACAATGCTATGAGATTAGAAATCAATTACACGGAAAAAACCGTAAAAAACACAAACACATGGAGGCTAAACAATACGTTACTAAATAACCAAGAGATCACTGAAGAAATCAAAGAGGAAATCAAAAACTACCTAGAGACAAATGACAACAAAAACACGATGATCCAAAACCTATGGGATGCAGCAAAAGGAGTTCTAAGAGGGAAGTTTATAGCAATACAAGCCTACCTCAAGAAACAAGAAAAATCTCAAATAAACAATCTAACCTTACACCTAGAGGAACTAGAGAAAGAAGAACAAAACCCAAAGTTAGTAGAAGGAAAGAAATCATAAAGATCAGAGCAGAAATAAATGAAATAGAAACAAAGAAAACGAAAGCAAAGATCAATAAAACTAAAAGCTGGTTCTTTGAGAAGATAAGCAAAAATGATCAACCTTTAGCCAGACTCCAGAAAAAGAGGGAGAGGACGCAAATCAACAAAATTAGAAGTGAAAAAGCAGAAGTTACAACAGACACCACAGGAATACAAAGCATCCTAAGAGACTACTACAAGCAACTCTAGGCCAATAAAATGGACAATCTGGAAGAAATGGACAAATTCTTAGAAAGGGATAACCTTCTAAGACTGAACCAGGAAGAAATAGAAAATGTGAACAAACCTATCACAAGCAATGAAATTGAAACTGTGATTAAAAATCTTCCAACAAACAAAAGTCCAGAACCAGATGGCATCACAGGTGAATTCTATCAAACATTTAGAGAAGAGCTAACACCCAACCTTCTCAAATTCTTCAAAACAATTGCAGGGGAAGGAACACTCCCAAACTCATTCTATGAGACCACCATCACCCTGATACCAAAATCAGACAGAGATACTACAAGGAAAGAAAATTATAGACCAATATCACTGATGAATATAGATGTAAAAATCCTCAACAAAATACTAGCAAACAGAATCGAACAACACATGAAAAGGATCATACACCATGATCAAGTGGGGTTTATCCCAGGGATGCGAGGATTCTTCAATATACACAAATCAATGTGATACACCATATTAACAAATTGTAGAATAAAACCATATGATCATCTCAATAGCTGAAGGAAAAGATTTTGAGAAAATTCAACACTCATTTACGATAAAAACTCTGCAGAGTGTGGGCATAGAGGGAAACTACCTCAACATAATAAAGGCCATATATGACAAACCCACAGCAAACAGCATTCTCAATGGTGAAAAACTGAAAGCGTTTCCTCTAAGATCAGGAACAAGACGAGGATGTCCACTCTCACCACTGCTATTCAACATAGTTTTGGAAGTCCTAGCCATGGCAATCAGAGAAGAAAAAGAAATAAAAGGAATACAAAAAGGAAAAGAAGAAGTAAAATTGTCACTGTTTGCAGATGACATGATATCATAGATAGAGAATCCTAAAGATGCCACCAGAAAACCACTGGAGCTAATCAATGAATTTGGTAAAGTTGCAGGATACAAAATTAATGCACAGAAATTGCTTGCATTCCTATACACTAACAATGAAAGATCAGAAAGAGAAATTAAGGAAACAATCCCATTACCACTGCAACAAAAAGAATAAAATACCTAGGAATAAACCTACCTAAGGAAGTAAAAGACCTGTACTCAGAAAACTATAAGACACTGATGAAAGAAATCAAAGATGATATAAACAGATGGAGACATATACCATGTTCTCGGATTAGAAGAATCAATATTGTGAAAATGACTATACTACCCAAAGCAATCTACAGATTCAATGCAATCCCGATCAAAATACCTTTGGCATTTTCTACAGAACAAGAAAAAAAAATCTTAAAATTTGTAGGGAGACACAAAAGACCCTGGATAGCCAAAGCAGTCTTGAGGGGGGAAAAAAAAGAGCTGGAGGAATCAGACTTCCAGACTTCAGACTATATTGCAAAGCTACAGTAATCAAGATAATATGGTACTGACACAAGAACAGAAATATAGGTCAATAGAACAGGATAGAAAGCACAGAGATAAACCCACGTACCTATGGTTCACTAATCTATGACAAAGGAGGCAAGGGTATACAATGGAGAAAAGACAGTGTCTTCAGCAAGTGGTGCTGGGAAAACTGGACAGTTACATGTAAAAGAATGAAATTAGTACACTCCCTAACACCATACACAAAAATAAACTCAAAATGGATTAGAGACCTAAATATAAGACCAGCCACTATAAAACTCTTAGAGGAAAACATAAGCAGAACAGTCTATGACATAAATCACAGCAAGATCCTTTTTGACCCACCTCCTAGAGAAATGGAAATAAAAACAAAAATAAAAAAATGGGACCGAATGAAACATAAATTCTTTTGCACAGCAAAGGAAAACATAAGCAAGATGAAAAGACAACCATCAGAATGGGAGAAAATATTTTCAAATGAAGCAAATGGCAAAGGATTAATCTCCAAAAAGCAGCTCATGTAGCTCAATATCACAAAACCAAACAACCCAATCCAAAAATGGGCAGAAGACCTAAATAGACATTTCTCCAAAGAAGATATACAGGTTGCCAACAAACACATGAAAGGATGCTGAACATCACTAATCATTAGAGAAATGCAAATCAAAACTACAGTGAGGTATCACCTCACACCAGTCAGAATGGCCATCATCAAAAAATCTACCAACAATAAATGCTGGAGAGGCATTTATTGGAGCAAAGGGAACCCTCTTGCACTGTTGGTGGGAATGTAAATTGATATAGCCACTAGGGAGAACGGTATGGGGGTTCCTTAAAAACTAAAAATAGAACTACCATACAACCCAGCAAACCCACTCCTGGACATTTACCCTGAGAAAACCATAATTCAAAAAGAGTCATGTACCACAATGTTCACTGTAGCTCTATTTACAATAGCCAGGACATGGAAGCAACCTAAGTGTCCATCAACAGATAAATGGATAAGGAAGATGTGGCACAAATATACAATGGAACATTATTCAGCCATAAAAAGAAACGAAATTGAGTTACTTTTAGTGAGGTGGATGGATCTAGAGTCTGTCCTACAGAGTGAAGTAAGTCAGAAAGAGAAAAACAAATACCGTATGCTAACACATATATATGGAATCTTAAAAAAAAAGTTTATGAAGAACCTAGGGGCAGGAAAGGATTAAGGACACAGACGTAGAGAAAGGACTTGAGGACATGGGGAGAGGGAAGGGTAAGCTGGGACAAAGTGAGAGAGTGGTATGGACATATATACACTACCAAATGTAAAATTGATAGCTACTGGGAAGCAGCCACATAGCACAGGGAGATCAGCTCTGTGCTTTGTGACCACCTAAAAGGGTGGGATAAGGGAGTGAGAGGGAGGTGCAAGAGGGAGGGGATATGGTGTTATATGTATACGCACAGCTGATTCACTTTTTTATACAGCAGAAACTAACACACAAGTGTAAAGCAATTATACTCCAATAAAGATGTAAAAGAAAAAAAAAAGCCCAGAGATAAACCTACACACCTATGGCCCACTAATCTATGACAAAGGAGGCAAGGGTATACAAAGGAGAAAAGACAGTCTCTTCAATAAGTGGTGCTGGGAAAAATGGACAGCTACATGTAAAAGAATGAAATTAGAACACTCCCTAACACCATACACAAAAAATAAACTCAAAATGGATTAGAGACCGAAATGTAAGACCGGACACTATAAAACTCTTAGAGGAAAACACAGGAAGAATACTCTTTGACATAAATCACAGCAAGATCTTTTTTGATCCACCTCCTAGAGTAATGGAATAAAAAAAATAAACATATGGGAGCAAATGAAACCTAAAAGCTTTTGCAAAGCAAAGGAAACTACAAACAAGACGAAAAGACAACCCTCACAATGGGAGAAAATATTTGCAAACGAATCAATGGACAAAGGATTAATCTCCAATGTATATAAACAGCTCATGCAGCTCAACAGTAAAAAAACAAACAACCCAATCCAAAAATGGGCAGATGACGTAAATAGACATTTGTCCCAAGAAGACATACAGATGACCAAGAAGCACATGAAAAGCTGCTCAACATCACTAATTATTAGAGAAATATAAACCAAAACTACAATGAGGTATCGCCTCACACGAGTTAGAATGGGCATCATCAGAAAATCTACAAGCAACAAATGCTGGAGAGGGTGTGGAGAAAAGGGAACCCTCTTACACTATTTGTGGGAATGTAAATTGATACAGTCACGATGGAGAACAGTATGGAGGTTCCTTAAGAAACTAAAAATAGAATTACCATATGACCCAGCAATCCCACTACTGGCCATATACCCAGAGAAAACCATAATTCAAAAAGACATATTCACCACAATATTCATTGCAGCACTATTTACAATAGCCAGGTCATGGAAGCAACCTAAATGCCCATAGACAGACGAACAGAAAAGATGTGCTACATATATAAAATGGAATATTACTCAGCCATAAAAAGGAATGAAATTGGGTCATTTGTAGAGATGTGGATAGATCTAGAGACTGTCATACAGAGTGAAGTAAGTCAGAAAGAGAAAAACAAATATCGTATATTAACGCATACATGTGGAACCTAGAAAAATGGTAAAGATGAACCGGTTTGCAAGGCAGAAATAGAGACACAGATGTAGAGAACAAATGTATGGACACCAAGGGGGGAAAGTGGCAGGGTGGTGGTGGTGGGATGAATTGCGAGCCTGGGATTGACATATATACACTTATATGTATAAAATAGGTTACCAATAAGAGCCTGCTGTATAAAAAAATGAATAAAATAAATTCAAAAATTAAAAAATAAGTAATACTTAAAAAAATAAAACAGAAAAAAAGTTCTGTCCTTCCCATAGACGTATTTATATGAATGAATTATTTCCATGCTTATATCCATAAATACAAAAAGAGGAATAAAACTTACCTTGAACCAAAAAAGAAAAAAAAAAAAAAACAGAACCCACTGGTCATACAGAGGAAAACCCTATCAGGGCACTTGCTCCAGGGGTAAACAATTCTGAAGTTGGTCACAGGTGGGGAATCATCTCCCATGCAGCCAGCAGCCCCCACACGAGGAGCGTCCTCATTGCAAAGCTGGGGGACCGTGAGGAGGCGTCTCTGAGTAAACGTGAGCTGAGCCCCAGGCCAGCTGCTGCTGAACTTTTCCCACCCTTCCCAGGTAAAACACCTGAATGTGTGCAAAGACTTTAAAAACTAGAGGAAGGGGCTTGGAGTCACACCAGCGACAGCACGCAGGCCGACTTGGTGCCTGCAGGCCAGCCAGGATGGTCCTGGCCCCGGGCGCTCATCTGGAAGCTTTCCATTTCCCTGCCTGAGGTACCCCTCCTGTCCCGGCCCCCACTGCTTTTTTCCTTCCTCACCTCTGCCCGGGGAGAAATTCCAGCAGCAAGTATGGGTGACACATCCTCTTCTTTAGCAGGTGGCAGCCCGGCAACTCCTGCAGAAAGTCCAGCAGAGCCCCAGTCACACTGGGCCACTCATAGAGCCGTGGGCCCTACTCCCTCCCACCAGCCCAACCCCGAGACTGCTGACGGGGCAGAGAATATGGCGTCAGGCACAGCTGCAGAGGCTTTTGCTGCCTGGAGGGGTGTTTATATTGACCTCAACCCAGGCACACCTGGGAAGGGCTGGCCGGCCGGGTCAGGCTGCCCAGGTCAGCCAATCCTCGCCCCTCAGGGGCTCAGAGTTGCAGAAAATGGGCCTTGCTGCACCGGCCAGATCCAAGGAACAGGTGTAGGGTCCCGAGAGTCAGGATAGATAAGGGGCGGCAGCCCTGGCTTGTTTTCGAATCATTTTATCTGGTCCATGAGTGGGAGACAACTTCAAGAAGACCCTCTGCTAATGAGAGGAACCCAGGAGTCAGGGAGAGGAGGGGTGGTGGGTGGAGACAGAGGCCTGGTGCCCCGGCTGCAGTGGAAGCCCCTGGAAGACCAGGCAGAGGGAGGCCGCACAGAGTGAAGCCTAGGGTCACAGACCTGTTGGAGCTGCTGTTTGTTAGTTCAAGCTCTGCTCTGAGGTGCTCTGTGTCAGCTCTGAGTGACAGGGGTGCTGGGGGTGCTCTGCAATGAGGGCTACGTGCACGGTTCCTGTGTGCCCAGCCCTGCCGGGGTACCTGTCCACGGGAGCTCCATATCCAGGGAGGGGCCTGCCCACGAGAGCCCCGTGGGCTGCTGCGTACCTGCCCAGGTGAGCTCCATATCCTGGGAGGGGCCTGACCACAAGAGCCCCGTGGGCTGCTGGGGACCTGGTAGAGGACGCCAGGACAGTCAGTGAAGCCACAGAGGATATACATCTAGTAGTTCCTAATTCCTACACCCTGCTGGTCATTCTACCATCCACCAGGACATGGCATTCTGTATTAGACTTCAATGATGCCTTCTTCTGTATTCCATTAGTCCCAGAGTCACAAGAAATTTTGGCTGTGAGTGGCAGGACTCAACCTACAACAAAAACAATACTGCTGGGCCGTCCTGCCCCAGGGGTTCAAAAATTCCCACACCATCTTTGGGGAAACGTTAGCTAAAGACCTAAAAGATCTACCTCTGGAGAAGGGAACCCTCCTTCAATATGCAGATGACATTCTGATCACCAGCCCGACTAAGGAGGCCTCTGAACTACCTAGCCAATAAAAGATAGAAGGTGTCCAAGGAAAAGGCTCAAATATCACAAACTAAGGTGGCCTTCCTGGGCTTCATTCGCACAGAAGGTCGGAGAAGCCCACCCCAGGAAAGGGAAGAAGCCATTTGCAGCCTCACCTTTCCTGAAACTAGAAGACAGCTTAGGGGTTCCTGGGGAGACCGGGGTTTGCTGCATCTGGATCCCTAACTACAGTCTAATAGCTGGGCCTCTATATGAAACACTGAAAGGAAAAGATGATGATCCTTTTGAATAGAATCCAGAAGCGGCCTTTCAAGAATGGAAAGAGCAGTCAATTCAGACCCTGGCCCTGGACCTCCCTAAGTTAGCTAAACCCTTTGACCTTTACATTCCTGGTCCAAGGCGAATCGCCCTTGGAGTATTAGTGCAAAAACTGGGACCACTTGAAATGGAACAATGTAAGAATGCCCTCCAGGCATTGGCCAGCCACCCCATCCGACCAGGATACTGGGGGTATCTAAAAACCTGGAAATCAGCAGCCCGCAAGGCCAGCTCCCTCCTAAGGGAAAAGGACGCCACTTGGTGATCCTAACCACCCACCATGCCCTGAAGTTGCAGGGATTGCTCCGTGGGCACAATGACCTCGAGTGAGGAGGCCCTCCAACACCAACCTCCAGAGAGACAACCTGGGGCAATGGGCCCCCATGACGACTCGTGTGACCATCACTTGACCTGGAGCTTCTCTCAGAAAACAACAAGAGTGTGCCCCAAAAGAGCAGACTATTGCTTACAGGACTTACTGCACCCAGAGTGGAGCTAATAAACTTGGCAGGGGAACCGTAAATAACGCTGCCACCATAGAAAAGCCTACAGACACCGCAGTGACGGTGGCCAATGAGACCGGCTGTACTCCTGGCTACTTCAAAAGGCCGTTGACTGAGTGGCCGTCATGGTCCTGGATCACCACCGGCCCTGGACTGTCTGGGAGTTGAGCAAGCAGGGCTCTGACACCTGGTGCTGTTTGTACGTTAATTCAGTGGCCTAACTGAAGAAAGCACAGACTACTGGTCAGAGCATCTAGGCTGGCAGAAACCATCAGCCTAAGGGGGCCGAACCAATGTGGAGCAGGGTAAAACCGCCCACCCCCCCAGCGTCTCTGCACATCTCTTTCCTGGACCCTTAAAGGTCATTAGAATCTATAAAACTTCCAATGCTGGTGCTCAGGCAGACGAGCAGTGAGGGAGGAGGCCTGCGGACAATCAACCTCACCTGGAGGCTGCTGGGGAGAAGTCCTGCCCCTCCCCCCGGGTATGAGGACACCCAACTCAGCATGAAGCATTTACAGAAGACGTGTCTGCACCCTCAGCGCCCCAAGAATGAGGAATGGGACAAAAGGCAGAGGAGGGCTTTGTCACTGGCAAAGCCCATTAAAAATTCCTGGGAGATAAAAATAGAATCTGGGCAATAAAATAAAGTCTAACCATTTTTTCCTTTGTGCTTTGTCTAATTTCACTTGCTCCTAGGTTTCCACATGCAGAGGTCCCACACCCGACACTTCAGACCCGATTTCCTCGTGCAAAATGGCTGGGCCGACACCTCAGCTCGTGGGGCCCCGTGCAGACTCTGCGACATAGAGCCTGAGCTCCAGCCAACCTGGCCCTCGAGAGCTCCGCCCCCTCCCTCCCGCTGATGCTGACAGGATCCCTACACAGCAGCCCGGCCCACAACCCGCAGGGGAGCACACACTCTCACCTCTCCATTCTCTGATCAAAATATAAAGTTTTCCTTTGCTTCTGAACCAAAGTCAGTCTCGATCTGTTGGCTCCAATGACACTGGGCAGGGAGACCCTTGTTGGGGCCCACTCTGCAGGATCAGTAACAGAATTTGAGAACATTGTAACTTCAATGCACAGATGTGTGAGCCAAACTGTAATTAACATAGAGCAGTGTATAAGGCTCGTGTAAAATAAGATGTTTCTAACACTTCCATTTGATATTTCCATCACTTTATTATAAGCAAGTTCAGTGGAGGGGATTGTCTTATTTGGCAGGTCAAGAGTAGAGAAATGCAGTGATTTCTTTCCAAGGATGTACATCTAATAATCTTGGTTGAAGTTTCAACCTTGTTTTGAATGATTTTCCATTGAAAATGATACCTCTCTTTCAGCTCCTAGATTTCTGAGAAGTATAAAATCTTATATTTTTTATTACCAAAGGGGAAAGGTGGGAGGAGGGATAAATTAACAGTTTCAGATTAACATATACACACTGCTATGTATAAAATATATCATCAACAGGGAACTACTGTATAGCACAGGGAACTATACTCAATATTTTGTAATGACCCCTGAGGGGAAATAATCTGAAAAACAATAGATATCTATATCGACATCATCTATCAACTACAGATAAAATGGAAACTAAAGGAGGCCGATGGTGAGCGTTTCTGAACCTGAAGACTTCAATCATCTAAAGTTCGGACTCTGCCTACGGCCCAAGTCCCTTAATGAACACACATGTACCAGTAGCTTAAAAATTCCCCAGATTGGAGTTCGGGGAGACACTGATTTGGAAAAATCCCTTGTGTTCTCCTTACATACACGGGACCTTTCCTACAGCTAAAACATGCCTGTGACACCCAGAAGATGGAACACGGTTGGATCAGGAAGATTTTGGAAAAGGCACCAAAACGCCTAATTTCCTGGTTGTTGGGTTCACCCCTCCAGCCTTTTTCCTTAAAATCTCCCCACTAGAGGATGTCAGCACCTTCAACATCCAGTTGCACAGAAATCGGAATTTGTCCAAAGGAAGAAGGGGAAGGAGGAGAAACAAGGGGAGCCAAGCCCTAGATGTTCGGAGAGGCACATGTCACTCTACTTTCCAGTCAGGAAGAAGAATTAAGCAAAGGCTTAGCCTGCCACCGGGAACCAGAGTAGGGACAGAAGCAAACGAGCGGTTCTGCGGAAAGCTCCCAAAAAAGCGAGTTGAAAAATGGAGCTCAGGGGCACTGCAATTCACAAACCTGCAGAGTTATAAATGATAACTCTCGTCCACAAATATATTGAGGGAAGGCACCGAAGAGGATTTGAAATTAAGGCAGAATTGCAGGAAACAGATTTCAGGAGATAGATTCGAATCACCACTAAAGCACATGAAAAGCGGCAAAACGTCGACAATGATGCACTTGGCCAAAAAGAGCATATGCGTTTTGTTCTGAATGAATTCAGGAAAAAACCCATAGGCCCTTTTTGGCCAACCAAACAAGCCGTAAATGCAATTCAGCGCTACAAAGAAGTCTGACTTCCCATCGGTCAAAATGGCCTTCCTAAAAAAGTGTAAAACAAGAAAAGCAGGAGAGGCCAGGGAGGAAAGAGAGCCTTGCTACACTGATGGGCGGGATGTAAATGGCCAACAGCCACTCTGGAGAAGTGTACGGTGTGTCCTGAAACATCTAAAAAACACAGCTTAGAGAGAATAGGGCACTTCCACTCATGGGGGTATAAATTGGGAAAATGGAAAATCAGCAAGACACAAGCACACCAAAGTTTAGGGCTGCTCTCTTGACAAGGACCTCCACTTCATTCCACCTTAAATATCCCAGGAAAGAGAAAAATGGATAAAGAAGTTGTGGTCCTTATGTACAATGGAATATCACTCAGCCATGAAATCAATGTCATAAGGCTAGTAGCAGCATGATGAGTGGATTTAGGTACGACGATTCTAAGTGAAATAAGTCACACAGAAAAGGACACTTCTCATAAGGTCTCACTGATAGAGGGAATGTAAAAACCGTTACACTTGAACTGAATTACAAAAGAGAACAGAGTCACACATGCAGAAAACACACTATGGGTGCTAACGGGAAAGGTGAGGTGGGGTGATACATAAAACAAGGGTTTCAAATTAGCTCAGATACCGTTGCATAAACCCAATATGTAATAGACAAGACCTACTCCTTGCTCAGAGAACTGGACTCAACACGCCCTGTTCACCGCAAAACATTATATCTGACTAGTAATAATCTTAAAACCTATATATTGATATCTCTCTGTTAGTGTATCAAGTGGATGTAAAGCGGCATAAACACAACAGTGAAAAGCAGCTAAAACCCATTATAAAAATAAATAACTTTGAAAAACCCATGAAACAAAGACAGTGAAAGAGAGCGAAATTCTTACACAATGCGTTCAGGGGCTGTGATGAAACTTGGATTGACCATATCTAGACCCACAGCTGGATGAGACATAAGGGTGGACACTCTTGCGGCTGAGAGGTTTGGTGAGGTTGGGTGAGCAAATGCAGACCCTTTAAAGTACTACTGCGTGGTACCCATCCCATGGGTCCCAAATCTCCAGGTTCAAGGGCATCTTCCTACATCGAAAACATGCATGAGAAACCCAGAAGATGGTACACCGTGTGATGGGGAAAGGTTTCTAAAACGCACCTCATTTCTCATCTCCTTGTGCCCGGGTTCGCCATTCCAGCCGCTTTTCTAGCAAGCTCCCTACTTGGAGCATCAGCACCTTTAACCTCCTGTTCCATACAGGTTGCAATTTGTCCTGAGGATGAACGGGTAGATGGGGAAACAATGAGAGACTAGTTCTTGGTGTTGGGACAGGCAAAGGTCACTCTATTGTCCCATCAGGAAGAAGAATTTACCACAGACTCAGCCTGCCCCCCGGAACAAGAACAGGGCCTGAAGCCATCTTGCGCTTTTGCGGCCATCTCCAAAAAAGCGAGTTGTAAAATGGAGCTACAGGGCACTGCAATTCACAAACCTGCAGAATTATAAATGATAACTCTCGTCCACAAATATATTGAGGGAAGGCAAAGAAGAGGATTTGAAATCAAGGCAGAATTGCAGGAAACAGATTTCACGAGGTAGATTCGAATCGCCTTTAAAGCACATGAAAAGCGGCAAAACGTTGACAATGATGCCCTTGGCCAAAAAGGGCGTATGCGTTTTTTCCTGAATATATTCAGGAAAAAACGCATACGCCCTTTTTGGCCAACCAAGCAACCTGGAAAGGCAAATCAGCGCTACAAAGAAGACTCGCTACCCATCGCTCAAAAGGGCCATGCTGAAAAAAGTGTCAAAACCAGAAATGCAGGACAGGCCATGGAGAAATGGGTGCCTTGCTACACTGATGGGCGGGATGTAAATTGCCAACAGCCACTCTGGAGAAGTGTACGGTGTGTCCTGAAACATCTAAAAAACACAGCTTACAGAGCATAGGGCATTTCCACGCATGGGGGTATAAATTGGGAAAATTAAAAATCAGCAAGACACAAGCACCCCAAAGTTTAGGGCTGCTCTGTTGACAAGGACCTCCACTTCATTCCACCTTCAATATCCCAGGAAAGAGAAAAATGGATAAAGAAGTTGTGGTCCTTATGTACAATGGAATATCACTCAGCCGTGAAAACAATGTCATAAGGCTAGTAGCAGCATGATGAGTGGATTTAGGTACGACGACTCTAAGTGAAATAAGTCACACAGAAAAGGACACTTCTCATAAGGTATCACTTATAGAGGGAATGTAAAAACCGTTACACTTGAACTGAATTACAAAACAGAACAGAGTCACACATGCAGAAAACACACTATAGTTGCTTAACGGGAAAGGTGAGGTGGGGTGATACATAAAACAAGGGTTTCAAATTAGCTCAGATACCGTTCCATAAACCCAATATGTAATAGACAAGACCTACTCCTTGCTCAGAGAACTGGACTCAACACGCCCTATTCACCGCACAAGAATATATCTGACTAGTAATAATCTTAAAACCTATGTATTGATATCTCTCTGTTAGTGTGTCAAGTGGGTGTAAAGCGGCATAAACACAGCGGTGAAAAGCAGCTAAACCCCATTATGAAAATAAATTACTTTGAAAAACCCATGAAACAAAGACAGTGAAAGAGAGAGAAATTCTTACACAATGCGTTCAGGGGCTGTGATGCAACCTGGATTGACCATATCTAGACCCACAGCTGGATGAGATCTAAGGGTGGACACTCTTGGGGCTGAGAGGTTTGGTGAGGTTGGGTGAGCAAACGCAGACCCTTTAAAGTAATACTGCGTGGTACCCATCGCATGGGTCCCAAATCACCAGGTTCAAGGGCATCTTCCTACATCGAAAACATGCATGATAAACCCAGAAGATGGTACACCGTGTGATGGGGAAAGGTTTCTAAAACGCACCTCATTTCTCATCTCCTTGTGCCCGGGTTCGCCATTCCAGCCGCTTTACTAGCAATCTCCCTACTTGGAGCATCAGCACCTTTAACCTCCTCTTCCGTACAGGTTGCAATTTGTCCTGAGTGTGAACGGGAAGATGTGGAACCAATGAAAGACTGGCTCTTGGTGTTGGGACAGGCACAGGTCACTCTATTTTCCCATCAGGAAGAAGAATTAACCACAGGCTCAGCCTGCCCCCGGAACCAGAACAGGGCCTGAAGGCATCCTGCGCTTTTGCGGCCAGCTCCCTAAAAAGCGAGTTGTAAAATGGAGGTTCAGGTCACTGCAATTCACAAACCTGCAGAGTTATAAATGATAACTCTCGTCCACAAATATATTGAGGGAAGGCAAAGAAGAGGATTTGAAATCAAGGCAGAATTGCAGGAAACAGATTTCAGGAGGTAGATTCGAATCGCCTTTAAAGCACATGAAAAGCGGCAAAACGTTGACAATGATGCCCTTGGCCAAAAAGGGCGTATGCGTTTTTTCCTGAATATATTCAGGAAAAAACGCATACGCCCTTTTTGGCCAACCAAGCAACCTGGAAAGGCAAATCAGCGCTACAAAGAAGTCTCGCTTCCCATCGGTTAAAAGGGCCATGCTGAAAAAATTGTCAAAACCAGAAATGCAGGACAGGCCATGGAGAAATGGGAGCCTTGCTACACTGATGGGCGGGATGTAAATTGCCAACAGCCACACTGGAGAAGTGTACGGTGAGTCCTGAAACATCTAAAAAACACAGCTTAGAGAGCATAGGGCACTTCCACTCATGGGGGTATAAATTGGGAAAATGAAAAATCAGCAAGACACAAGCACCCCAAAGTTTAGGGTTGCTCTGTTGACAAGGACCTCCACTTCATTCCACCTTAAATATGCCAGGAAAGAGAAAAATGGATAAAAGAGTTGTGGTCCTTATGTACAAAGGAATATCACTCAGCCATGAAATCAATGTCATAAGGCTAGTAGCAGCATGATGAGTGGATTTAGGTACGACGATTCTAAGTGAAGTAAGTTACACAGAAAAGGACACTTCTCATAAGGTATCACTGATAGAGGGAATGTAAAAACCGTTACACTTGAACTGAATTACAAAACAGAACGGAGTCACACATGGAGAAAACACACTATGGCTGCTTAACGGGAAAGGTGAGGTGGGGTGATACATAAAACAAGGGTTTCAAATTAGCTCAGATACCGTTCCATAAACCCAATATGTAATAGACAAGACCTACTCCTTGCTCAGAGAACTGGACTCAACACGCCCTATTCACCGCACAAGAATATATCTGACTAGTAATAATCTTAAAACCTATGTATTGATATCTCTCTGTTAGTGTGTCAAGTGGGTGTAAAGCGGCATAAACACAGCAGTGAAAAGCAGCTAAACCCCATTATAAGAATAAATTACTTTTTCAAACCCATGAAACAAAGACAGTGAAAGAGAGCGAAATTCTTACACAATGCGTTCAGGGGCTGTGATCCAACCTGGATTGACCATATCTAGACCCACAGCTGGATGAGACATAAGGGTGGACACTCTTGAGGCTGAGAGGTTTGGTGAGGTTGGGTGAGCAAACGCAGACCCTTTAAAGTAATACTGCGTGGTACCCATCGCATGGGTCCCAAATCTCCAGGTTCAAGGGCATCTTCCTACATCGAAAACATGCATGAGATACCCAGAAGATGGTACACCGTGTGATGGGGAAAGGTTTCTAAAACGCACCTCATTTCTCATCTGCTTGTGCCCAGGTTCGCCATTCCAGCCACTTTACTAGCAATCTCCCTACTTGGAGCATCAGCACCTTTAACCTCCTGTTCCGTACAGGTTGCAATTTGTACTGAGGATGAACGGGAAGACGTGGAACCAATGAAAGACTAGCTCTTGGTGTTGGGACAGGCACAGGTCACTCTATTTTCCCATCAGGAAGAAGAATTAACCACAGGCTCAGCCTGCCCCCCGGAACCAGAACAGGGCCTGAAGCCATCCTGAGCTTTTGCGGCCATCTCCCAAAAACGCGAGTTGTAAAATGGAGGTTCAGGGCACTGCAATTCACAAACCTGCAGAGTTATAAATGATACCTCTCGTCCACAAATATATTGAGGGAAGGCAAAGAAGAGGATTTGAAATCAAGGCAGAATTGCAGGAAACAGATTTCAGGAAGTAGATTCGAATCGCCTTTAAAGCACATGAAAAGCGGCAAAACGTTGACAATGATGCCCTTGGCCAAAAAGGGCGTATGCGTTTTTTCCTGAATATATTCAGGAAAAAACGCATACGCCCTTTTTGGCCAACCAAGCAACCTGGAAAGGCAAATCAGCGCTACAAAGAAGTCTCGCTTCCCATCGGTCAAAAGGGCCATGCTGAAAAAAGTGTCAAAACCAGAAATGCAGGACAGGCCATGGAGAAATGGGAGCCTTGCTACACTGATGGGCGGGATGTAAATTGCCAACAGCCACTCTGGAGAAGTGTACGGTGAGTCCTGAAACGTCTAAAAAGCAAAGCTTAGAGAGCATAGGGCACTTCCACTCATGGGGGTATAAATTGGGAAAATGAAAAATCAGCAAGACACAAGCACCCCAAAGTTTAGGGCTGCTCTGTTGACAAGGACCTCCACTTCATTCCACCTTAAATATGCCAGGAAAGAGAAAAATGGATGAAGGAGTTGTGGTCCTTATGTACAATGGAATATCACTCAGCCATGAAATCAATGTCATAAGGCTAGTAGCAGCATGATGAGTGGATTTAGGTACGACAATTCTAAGTGAAATAAATCACACAGAAAAGGACACTTCTCATAAGGTATCACTGATAGAGGGAATGTAAAAACCGTTACACTTGAACTGAATTACAAAACAGAACGAGTCACACATGCAGAAAACACACTATGGCTGCTTAACGGGAAAGGGGAGGTGGGGTGATACATAAAACAAGGGTTTCAAATTAGCTCAGATACCGTTCCATAAACCCAATGTGTAATAGACAAGACCTACTCCTTGCTCAGAGAACTGGACTCAACACGCCGTATTCACCGCACAAGAATATATCTGACTAGTAATAATCTTAAAACCTATGTATTGATATCTCTCTGTTAGTGTGTCAAGTGGGTGTAAAGCAGCATAAACACAGCAGTGAAAAGCAGCTAAACCGCATTATGAAAATAAATTACTTTGAAAAACCCATGAAAGAAAGACAGTGAAAGAGAGAGAAATTCTTACACAATGCGTTCAGGGGCTGTGATGCAACCTGGATTGACCATATCTAGACCCACAGCTGGATGAGACCTAAGGGTGGACACTCTTGGGGCTGAGAGGTTTGGTGAGGTTGGGTGAGCAAATGCAGACCATTTAAAGTAATACTGCGTGGTAGCCATCGCATGGGTCCCATATCTCCAGGTTCGAGGGCATCTTCCTACATCGAAAACATGCATGAGAAACCCAGAAGATGGTACACCGTGTGATGGGGAAAGGTTTCTAAAACGCACCTCATTTCTCATCTCCTTGTGCCCGGGTTCGCCGTTCCAGCCGCTTTACTAGCAATCTCCCTACTTGGAGCATCAGCACCTTTAACCTCCTGTTCCGTACAGGTTGCCATTTTTCCTGACGATGAACGGGAAGACGGGGAACCAATGAGAGACTGGCACTTGGTGTTGGGACAGGCACAGGTCACTCTATTTTCCCATCAGGAAGAAGAATTAACCACAGGCTCAGCCTGCCCCCCGGAACCAGAAAAGGGCCTGAAGCCATCCTGTGCTTTTGCGGCCAGCTCCCAAAAACGCGAGTTGTAAAATCGAGCTTCAGGGCACTGCAATTCACAAACCTGCAGAGTTATAAATGATAACTCTCGTCCACAAATATATTGAGGGAAGGCAACGAAGAGGATTTGAAATCAAGGCAGAATTGCAGGAAACAGATTTCAGGAGGTAGATTCGAATCGCCTTTAAAGCACATGAAAAGCGGCAAAACGTTGACAATGATGCCCTTGGCCAAAAAGGGCGTATGCGTGTTTTCCTGAATATATTCAGGAAAAAACGCATACGCCCTTTTTGGCCAACCAAGCAACCTGGAAAGGCAAATCAGCGCTACAAAGAAGTCTCGCATCCCATCGGTCAAAAGGGCCATGCTGAAAAAAGTGTCCAAACCAGAAATGCAGGACAGGCTATGGAGAAATGGGAGCCTTGCTACACTGATGGGTGGCATGTAAATTGCCAACAGCCACTCTGGAGAAGTGTACGGTGAGTCGTGAAACATCTAAAAAACACAGCTTAGAGAGCATAGGGCACTTCCACTCATGGGGGTATAAATTGGGAAAATGAAAAATCAGCAAGACACAAGCACCCCAAAGTTTAGGGCTGCTCTGTTGACAAGGACCTCCACTTCATTCCACCTTAAATATCCCAGGAAAGAGAAAAATGGGTAAAGAAGTTGTGGTCCTTATGTACAATGGAATATCACTCAGCCATGAAATCAATGTCATAAGGCTAGTAGCAGCATTATGAGTGGATTTAGGTACGACGATTCTAAGTGAAATAAATCACACAGAAAAGGACACTTCTCATAAGGTATCACTTATAGAGGGAAGGTAAAAACCGTTACACTTGAACTGAATTACAAAACAGAACAGAGTCACACATGCAGAAAACACACTATGGCTGCTTAACGGGAAAGGGGAGGTGGGGTGATCCATAAAACAAGGGTTTCAAATTAGCTCAGATACCGTTCCATAAACCCAATATGTAATAGACAAGACCTACTCCTTGCTCAGAGAACTGGACTCAACACGCCCTATTCACCGCACAAGAATATATCTGACTACTAATAATCTTAAAACCTATGTATTGATATCTCTCTGTTAGTGTGTCAAGTGGGTGTAAAGCGGCATAAACACAGCAGTGAAAAGCAGCTAAACCGCATTATGAAAATAAATTACTTTGAAAAACCCATGAAAGAAAGACAGTGAAAGAGAGAGACATTCTTACACAATGCGTTCAGGGGCTGTGATGCAACCTGGATTGACCATATCTAGACCCACAGCTGGATGAGACATAAGGGTGGACACTCTTGGGGCTGAGAGGTTTGGTGAGGTTGGGTGAGCAAACGCAGACCCTTTAAAGTAATACTGCGTGGTACCCATCGCATGGGTCCCATATCTCCAGGTTCAAGGGCATCTTCCTACATCGAAAACATGCATGAGAAACCCAGAAGATGGTACACCGTGTGATGGGGAAAGGTTTCTAAAACGCACCTCATTTCTCATCTCCTTGTGCCCGGGTTCGCCATTCCAGCCGCTTTACTACCAATCTCCCTACTTGGAGCATCAGCACCTTTAACCTCCTGTTCCGTACAGGTTGCAATTTTTCCTGAGGATGAACGGGAAGACGGGGAACCAATGAGAGACTGGCTCTTGGTGTTGGGAAAGGCACAGGTCACTCTATTTTCCCATCAGGAAGAAGAATTACCCACCGGCTCAGCCTGCCCCCCGGAACCAGAACTGGGCCTGAAGCCATCCTGCGCTTTTGCGGCCAGCTCCCAAAAACGCGAGTTGTAAAATCGAGCTTCAGGGCACTGCAATTCACAAACCTGCAGAGTTATAAATGATAACTCTCGTCCACCAATATATTGAGGGAAGGCAAAGAAGAGGACTTGAAGTCAAGGCAGAATTGCAGGAAACAGATTTCAGGAGGTAGATTCGAATCTCCTTTAAAGCACATGAAAAGCGGCAAAACGTTGACAATGATGCCCTTGGCCAAAAAGGGCGTATGCGTTTTTTCCTGAATATATTCAGGAAAAAACGCATACGCCCTTTTTGGCCAACCAAGCAACATGGAAAGGCAAATCAGCGCTACAAAGAAGTCTCGCTTCCCATCGGTCAAAAGGGCCATGCTGAAAAAAGTGTCAAAACCAGAAATGCAGGACAGGCCATGGAGAAATGGGAGCCTTGCTACACTGATGGGCGGGATGTAAATTGCCAACAGCCACTCTGGAGAAGTGTACGGTGAGTCGTGAAACATCTAAAAAACACAGCTTAGAGAGCATAGGGCACTTCCACTCATGGGGGTATAAATTGGGAAAATGAAAAATCAGCAAGACACAAGCACCCCAAAGTTTAGGGCTGCTCTGTTGACAAGGACCTCCACTTCATTCCACCTTAAATATCCCAGGAAAGAGAAAAATGGGTAAAGAAGGTGTAGTCCTTATGTACAATGGAATATCACTCAGCCATGAAATCAATGTCCTAAGGCTAGTAGCAGCATGATGAGTGGATTTAGGTACAACGATTCTAAGTGAAATAAGTCACACAGAAAAGGACACTTCTCATAAGGTATCACTGATAGAGGGAATGTAAAAACCGTTACACTTGAACTGAATTACAAAACAGAACGGAGTCACACATGCAGAAAACACACTATGGCTGCTTAACGGGAAAGGTGAGGTGGGGTGATACATAAAACAAGGGTTTCAAATTAGCTCAGATACCGTTCCATAAACCCAATATGTAATAGACAAGACCTACTCCTTGCTCAGAGAACTGGACTCAACACGCCCTATTCACCTCACAAGAATATATCTGACTAGTAATAATCTTAAAACCTATGTATTGATATCTCTCTGTTAGTGTGTCAAGTGGGTGTAAAGCGGCATAAACACAGCAGTGAAAAGCAGCTAAACCCCATTATAAGAATAAATTACTTTTTCAAACCCATGAAACAAAGACAGTGAAAGAGAGCGAAATTCTTACACAATGCGTTCAGGGGCTGTGATCCCACCTGGATTGACCATATCTAGACCCACAGCTGGATGAGACATAAGGGTGGACACTCTTGAGGCTGAGAGGTTTGGTGAGGTTGGGTGAGCAAACGCAGACCCTTTAAAGTAATACTGCGTGGTACCCATCGCATGGGTCCCAAATCTCCAGGTTCAAGGGCATCTTCCTACATCGAAAAAATGCATGAGATACCCATAAGATGGTACACCGTGTGATGGGGAAAGGTTTCTAAAACGCACCTCATTTCTCATCTGCTTGTGCCCGGGTTCGCCATTCCAGCCACTTTACTAGCAATCTCCCTACTTGGAGCATCAGCACCTTTAACCTCCTGTTCCGTACAGGTTGCAATTTGTACTGAGGATGAACGGGAAGACGGGGAACCAATGAAAGACTAGCTCTTGGTGTTGGGACAGGCACAGGTCACTCTATTTTCCCATCAGGAAGAAGAATTAACCACAGGCTCAGCCTGCACCCCGGAACCAGAACAGGGCCTGAAGCCATCCTGAGCTTTTGCGGGCATCTCCCAAAAACGCGAGTTGTAAAATGGAGGTTCAGGGCACTGCAATTCACAAACCTGCAGAGTTATAAATAATACCTCTCGTCCACAAATATATTGAGGGAAGGCAAAGAAGAGGATTTGAAATCAAGGCAGAATTGCAGGAAACAGATTTCAGGAGGTAGATTCGAATCGCCTTTAAAGCACATGAAAAGCGGCAAAACGTTGACAATGATGCCCTTGGCCAAAAAGGGCGTATGCGTTTTTTCCTGAATATATTCAGGAAAAAACGCATACGCCCTTTTTGGCCAACCAAGCAACCTGGAAAGGCAAATCAGCGCTACAAAGAAGTCTCGCTTCCCATCGGTCAAAAGGGCCATGCTGAAAAAAGTGTCAAAACCAGAAATGCAGGACAGGCCATGGAGAAATGGGAGCCTTGCTACACTGATGGGCGGGATGTAAATTGCCAACAGCCACTCTGGAGAAGTGTACGGTGAGTCCTGAAACGTCTAAAAAGCAAAGCTTAGAGAGCATAGGGCACTTCCACTCATGGGGGTATAAATTGGGAAAATGAAAAATCAGCAAGACACAAGCACCCCAAAGTTTAGGGCTGCTCTGTTGACAAGGACCTCCACTTCATTCCACCTTAAATATGCCAGGAAAGAGAAAAATGGATGAAGGAGTTGTGGTCCTTATGTACAATGGAATATCACTCAGCCATGAAATCAATGTCATAAGGCTAGTAGCAGCATGATGAGTGGATTTAGGTACGACAATTCTAAGTGAAATAAATCACACAGAAAAGGACACTTCTCATAAGGTATCACTGATAGAGGGAATGTAAAAACCGTTACACTTGAACTGAATTACAAAACAGAACGAGTCACACATGCAGAAAACACACTATGGCTGCTTAACGGGAAAGGGGAGGTGGGGTGATCCATAAAACAAGGGTTTCAAATTAGCTCAGATACCGTTCCATAAACCCAATGTGTAATAGACAAGACCTACTCCTTGCTCAGAGAACTGGACTCCACACCCCCTATTCACCGCACAAGAATATATCTGACTAGTAAGAATCTTAAAACCTATGTATTGATATCTCTCTGTTAGTGTGTCAAGTGGGTGTAAAGCAGCATAAACACAGCAGTGAAAAGCAGCTAAACCCCATTATAAAAATAAATTACTTTGAAAAACCCATGAAACAAAGACAGTGAAAGAGAGAGACATTCTTACACAATTCGTTCAGGGGCTGTGATGCAACCTGGATTGACCATATCTAGACCCACAGCTGGATTAGACATAAGGGTGGACACTCTTGGGGCTGAGAGGTTTGGTGAGGTTGGGTGAGCAAACGCAGACCCTTTAAAGTAATACTGCGTGGTACCCATCGCATGGGTCCCAAATCTCCAGGTTCAAGGGCATCTTCCTACATCGAAAACAAGCATGAGAAACCCAGAAGATGGTACACCGTGTGATGGGGAAAGGTTTCTAAAACGCACCTCATTTCTCATCTCCTTGTGCCCGGGTTCGCCATTCCAGCCGCTTTACTAGCAATCTCCCTACTTGGAGCATCAGCACCTTTAACCTCCTGTTCCGTACAGGTTGCAATTTTTCCTGAGAATGAACGGGAAGACGGGGAACCAATGAGAGACTGGCTCTTGGTGTTGGGAAAGGCACAGGTCACTCTATTTTCCCATCAGGAAGAAGAATTACCCACCGGCTCAGCCTGCCCCCCGGAACCAGAACTGGGCCTGAAGCCATCCTGCGCTTTTGCGGCCAGCTCCCAAAAACGCGAGTTGTAAAATCGAGCTTCAGGGCACTGCAATTCACAAACCTGCAGAGTTATAAATGATAACTCTCGTCCACAAATATATTGAGGGAAGGCAAAGAAGAGGACTTGAAGTCAAGGCAGAATTGCAGGAAACAGATTTCAGGAGGTAGAGTCGAATCTCCTTTAAAGCACATGAAAAGCGGCAAAACGTTGACAATGATGCCCTTGGCCAAAAAGGGAGTATGCGTTTTTTCCTGAATATATTCAGGAAAAAACGCATACGCCCTTTTTGGCCAACCAAGCAACATGGAAAGGCAAATCAGCGCTACAAAGAAGTCTCGCTTCCCATCGGTCAAAAGGGCCATGCTGAAAAAAGTGTCAAAACCAGAAATGCAGGACAGGCCATGGAGAAATGGGAGCCTTGCTACACTGATGGGCGGGATGTAAATTGCCAACAGCCACTCTGGAGAAGTGTACGGTGAGTCCTGAAACATCTAAAAAACATAGCTTAGAGAGCATAGGGCACTTCCACTCATGGGGGTATAAATTGGGAAAATGAAAAATCAGCAAGACACAAGCACCCCAAAGTTTAGGGCTGCTCTGTTGACAAGGACCTCCACTTCATTCCACCTTAAATATCCCAGGAAAGAGAAAAATGGGTAAAGAAGGTGTAGTCCTTATGTACAATGGAATATCACTCAGCCATGAAATCAATGTCCTAAGGCTAGTAGCAGAATGATGAGTGGATTTAGGTACGACGATTCTAAGTGAAATAAGTCACACAGAAAAGGACACTTCTCATAAGGTATCACTGATAGAGGGAATGTAAAAACCGTTACACTTAAACTGAATTACAAAACAGAACAGAGTCACACATGCAGAAAACACACTATGGCTGCTTAACGGGAAAGGTGAGGTGGGGTGATACATCAAACAAGGGTTTCAAATTAGCTCAGATACCGTTCCATAAACCCAATATGTAATAGACAAGACCTACTCCTTGCTCAGAGAACTGGACTCAACACGCCCTATTCACCGCACAAGAATATATCTGACTACTAATAATCTTAAAACCTATGTATTGATATCTCCCTGTTAGTGTGTCAAGTGGGTGTAAAGCGGCATAAACACAGCAGTGAAAAGCAGCTAAACCGCATTATGAAAATAAATTACTTTGAAAAACCCATGAAAGAAAGACAGTGAAAGAGAGAGACATTCTTACACAATGCGTTCAGGGGCTGTGATGCAACCTGGATTGACCATATCTAGACCCACAGCTGGATGAGACCTAAGGGTGGACACTCTTGGGGCTGAGAGGTTTGGTGAGGTTGGGTGAGCAAACGCAGACCATTTAAAGTAATACTGCCTGGTACCCATCGCATGGGTCCCAAATCTCCAGGTTCAAGGGCATCTTCCTACATCGAAAACATGCATGAGAAACCCAGAAGTTGGTACACCGTGTGATGGGGAAAGGTTTCTAAAACGCACCTCATTTCTCATCTCCTTGTGCCCGGGTTCGCCATTCCAGCCGCTTTACTAGCAATCTCCCTACTTGGAGCATCAGCACCTTTTACCTCCTCTTCCGTACAGGTTGCAATTTTCCTGAGGATGAACGGGAAGACGGGGAACCAATGAGAGACTGGCTCTTGGTGTTGGGAAAGGCACAGGTCACTCTATTTTCCCATCAGGAAGAAGAATTAACCACAGGCTCATCCCGCCCCCCGGAACCAGAACAGGGCCTGAAGCCATCCTGCGCTTTTGCGGCCAGCTCCCAAAAACACGAGTTGTAAAATGGTGGCTCAGGGCACTGCAATTCACAAACCTGCAGAGTTATAAATGATAACTCTCGTCCACAAATATATTGAGGGAAGGCAACGAAGACCATTTGAAATCAAGGCAGAATTGCAGGAAACAGATTTCAGGAGGTAGATTCGAATCGCCTTTAAAGCACATGAAAAGCGGCAAAACGTTGACAATGATGCCCTTGGCCAAAAAGGGCGTATGCGTTTTTTCCTGAATATATTCAGGAAAAAACGCATACGCCCTTTTTGGCCAACCAAGCAACCTGGAAAGGCAAATCAGCGCTACAAAGAAGTCTCGCATCCCATCGGTCAAAAGGGCCATGCTGAAAAAAGTGTCAAAACCAGAAATGCAGGACAGGCCATGGAGAAATGGGAGCCTTGCTACACTGATGGGCGGGATGTAAATTGCCAACAGCCACTCTGGAGAAGTGTACGGTGAGTCCTGAAACATCTAAAAAACACAGCTTAGAGAGTATAGGGCACTTCCACTCATGGGGGTATAAATTGGGAAAATGAAAAATCAGCAAGACACAAGCACCCCAAAGTTTAGGGCTGCTCTGTTGACAAGGACCTCCACTTCATTCCACCTTAAATATCCCAGGAAAGAGAAAAATGGGTAAAGAAGTTGTGTTCCTTATGTACAATGGAATATCACTCAGCCATGAAATCAATGTCCTAAGGCTAGTAGCAGCATGATGAGTGGATTTAGGTACGACGATTCTAAGTGAAATAAGTCACACAGAAAAGGACACTTCTCATAAGGTATCACTTACAGAGGGAATGTAAAAACCGGTACACATGAACTGAATTACAAAACAGAACAGAGTCACACATGCAGAAAACACACTATGGCTGCTTAATGGGAAAGGTGAGGTGGGGTGATACATAAAACAAGGGTTTCAAATTAGCTCAGATACCGTTCCATAAACCCAATATGTAATAGACAAGACCTACTCCTTGCTCAGAGAACTGGACTCAACACGCCCTATTCACCGCACAAGAATATATCTGACTAGTAATAATCTTAAAACCTATGTATTGATATCTCTCTGTTACTGTGTCAAGTGGGTGTAAAGCGGCATAAACACAGCAGTGAAAATCAGCTAAACCCCATTATGAAAATAAATTACTTTGAAAAAACCATGAAAGAAAGACAGTGAAAGAGAGAGACATTCTTACACAATGCGTTCAGGGGCTGTGATGCAAGCTGGATTGACCATATCTAGACCCACAGCTGGATGAGACATAAGGGTGGACACTCTTGGGGCTGAGAGGTTTGGTGAGGTTGGGTGAGCAAAAGCAGACCATTTAAAGTAATACTGCGTGGTAGCCATCACATGGGTCCCAAATCTCCAGGTTCAAGGGCATCTTCCTACATCGAAAACATGCATGAGAAACCCAGAAGATGGTACACCGTGTGATGGGGAAAGGTTTCTAAAACGCACCTCATTTCTCATCTCCTTGTGCCCGGGTTCGACATTCCAGCCGCTTTACTAGCAATCTCCCTACTTGGAGCATCAGCACCTTTAACCTCCTGTTCCGTACAGGTTGCAAATTTTCCTGAGGATGAACGGGAAGACGGGGAACCAGTGAGAGACTGGCTCTTGGTGTTGGGAAAGGCACAGGTCACTCTATTTTCCCATCAGGAAGAAGAATTAACAACAGGCTCATCCCGCCCCCCGGAACCAGAACAGGGCCTGAAGCCATCCTGCGCTTTTGCGGCCAGCTCCCAAAAACACGAGTTGTAAAATGGAGGCTCAGGGCACTGCAATTCACAAACCTGCAGAGTTATAAATGATAACTCTCGTCCACAAATATATTGAGGGAAGGCAACGAAGAGGATTTGAAATCAAGGCAGAATTGCAGGAAACAGATTTCAGGAGGTAGATTCGAATCGCCTTTAAAGCACATGAAAAGCGGCAAAACGTTGACAATGATGCCCTTGGCCAAAAAGGGCGTATGTGTTTTTTCCTGAATACATTCAGGAAAAAACGCATACGCCCTTTTTGGCCAACCAAGCAACCTGGAAAGGCAAATCAGCGCTACAAAGAAGTCTCGCATCCCATCGGTCAAAAGGGCCATGCTGAAAAAAGTGTCAAAACGAGAAATGCAGGACAGGCCATGGAGAAATGGGAGCCTTGCTACACTGATGGGCGGGATGTAAATTGCCAACAGCCACTCTGGAGAAGTGTACGGTGAGTCCTGAAACATCTAAAAAACACAGCTTAGAGAGCATAGGGCACTTCCACTCATGGGGGTATAAATTGGGAAAATGAAAAATCAGCAAGACACAAGCACCCCAAAGTTTAGGGCTGCTCTGTTGACAAGGACCTCCACTTCATTCCACCTTAAATATCCCAGGAAAGAGAAAAATGGATAAAGAAGTTGTGGTCCTTATGTACAATGATATATCACTCAGGCATGAAATCAATGTCCTAAGGCTAGTAGCAGCATGATGAGTGGATTTAGGTACGACGATTCTAAGTGAAATAAATCACACAGAAAAGGACACTTCTCATAAGGTATCACTTATAGAGGGAATGTAAAAACCGTTACACTTGAACTGAATTACAAAACAGAACAGAGTCACACATGCAGAAAACACACTATGGCTGCTTAACGGGAAAGGGGAGGTGGGGTGATACATAAAAAAAGGGTTTCAAATTAGCTCAGATACCGTTCCATAAACCCAATATGTAATAGACAAGACCTACTCCTTGCTCAGAGAACTGGACTCAACACGCCCTATTCACCGCACAAGCATATATCTGACTACTAATAATCTTCAAACCTATGTATTGATATCTCTCTGTTAGTGTGTCAAGTGGGTGTAAAGCGGCATAAACACAGCAGTGAAAAGCAGCTAAACCGCATTATGAAAATAAATTACTTTGAAAAACCCATGAAAGAAAGACAGTGAAAGAGAGAGACATTCTTACACAATGCGTTCAGGGGCTGTGATGCAACCTGGATTGACCATATCTAGACCCACAGCTGGATGAGACCTAAGGGTGGACACTCTTGGGGCTGAGAGGTTTGGTGAGGTTGGGTGAGCAAACGCAGACCCTTTAAAGTAATACTGCGTGGTAGCCATCGCATGGGTCCCAAATCTCCAGGTTCAAGGGCATCTTCCTACATCGAAAACATGCATGAGAATCCCAGAAGATGGTACACCGTCTGATGGGGAAAAGTTTCTAAAACGCACCTCATTTCTCATCTCCTTGTGTCCAGGTTCGCCATTCCAGCCGCTTTACTAGCAATCTCCCTACTTGGAGCATCAGCACCTTTAACCTCCTGTTCCGTACAGGTTGCCATTTTTCCTGACGATGAACGGGAAGACGGGGAACCAATGAGAGACTGGCTCTTGGTGTTGGGAAAGGCACAGGTCACTCTATTTTCCCATCAGGAAGAAGAATTAACCACAGGCTCATCCCGCCCCCCGGAACCAGAACAGGGCCTGAAGCCATCCTGCGCTTTTGCGGCCAGCTCCCAAAAACGCGAGTTGTAAAATCGAGCTTCAGGGCACTGCAATTCACAAACCTGCAGAGTTATAAATGATAACTCTCGTCCACAAATATATTGAGGGAAGGCAAAGAAGAGGATTTGAAATCAAGGCAGAATTGGAGGAAACAGATTTCAGGAGGTAGATTCGAATCGCCTTTAAAGCACATGAAAAGCGGCAAAACGTTGACAATGATGCCCTTGGCCAAAAAGGGCGTATGCGTTTTTTCCTGAATATATTCAGGAAAAAACGCATACGCCCTTTTTGGCCAACCAAGCAACCTGGAAAGGCAAATCAGCGCTACAAAGAAGTCTCGCATCCCATCGGTCAAAAGGGCCATGCTGAAAAAAGTGTCAAAACCAGAAATGCAGGACAGTCCATGGAGAAATGGGAGCCTTGCTACACTGATGGGCGGGATGTAAATTGCCAACAGCCACTCTGGAGAAGTGTACGGTGAGTCCTGAAACATCTAAAAAACACAGCTTAGAGAGCATAGGGCACTTCCACTCATGGGGGTATAAATTGGGAAAATGAAAAATCAGCAAGACACAAGCACCCCAAAGTTTAGGGCTGCTCTGTTGACAAGGACCTCCACTTCATTCCACCTTAAATATCCCAGGAAAGAGAAAAATGGGTAAAGAAGGTGTAGTCCTTATGTACAATGGAATATCACTCAGCCATGAAATCAATGTCCTAAGGCTAGTAGCAGCATGATGAGTGGATTTAGGTACGACGATTCTAAGTGAAATAAGTCACACAGAAAAGGACACTTCTCATAAGGTATCACTGATAGAGGGAATGTAAAAACCGTTACACATGAACTGAATTACAAAACAGAACAGAGTCACACATGCAGAAAACACACTATGGCTGCTTAACGGGAAAGGTGAGGTGGGGTGATACATCAAACAAGGGTTTCAAATTAGCTCAGATACCGTTCCATAAACCCAATATGTAATAGACAAGACCTACTCCTTGCTCAGAGAACTGGACTCAACACGCCCTATTCACCGCACAAGTATATATCTGACTACTAATTATCTTAAAACCTATGTATTGATATCTCTCTGTTAGTGTGTCAAGTGGGTGTAAAGCGGCATAAACACAGCAGTGAAAAGCAGCTAAATCCCATTATGAAAATAAATTACTTTGAAAAACCCATGAAAGAAAGACAGTGAAAGAGAGAGACATTCTTACACAATGCGTTCAGGGGCTGTGATGCAACCTGGATTGACCATATCTAGACCCACAGCTGGATGAGACCTAAGGGTGGACACTCTTGGGGCTGAGAGGTTTGGTGAGGTTGGGTGACAAACGCAGACCATTTAAAGTAATACTGCATGATACCCATTGCATGGGTCCCAAATCTCCAGGTCCAAGGGCATCTTCCTACATCGAAAACATGCATGAGAAACCCAGAAGATGGTACACCGTGTGATGGGGAAAGGTTTCAAAAACGCACCTCATTTCTCATCTCCTTGTGCCCGGGTTCGCCATTCCAGCCGCTTTACTAGCAATCTCCCTACTTGGAGCATCAGCACCTTTAACCTCCTGTTCCGTACAGGTTGCAATTTTTCCTGACGATGAACGGGAAGACGGGGAACCAATGAGAGACTGGCTCTTGGTGTTGGGAAAGGCACAGGTCACTCTATTTTCCAATCAGGAAGAAGAATTAACAACAGGCTCATCCCGCCCCCCGGAACCAGAACAGGGCCTGAAGCCATCCTGCGCTTTTGCGGCCAGCTCCCTAAAACACGAGTTGTAAAATGGAGGCTCAGGGCACTGCAATTCACAAACCTGCAGAGTTATAAATGATAACTCTCGTCCACAAATATATTGAGGGAAGGCAATGAAGAGGATTTGAAATCAAGGCAGAATTGCAGGAAACAGATTTCAGGAGGTAGATTTGAATCTCATTTAAAGCACATGAAAAGCGGCAAAACGTTGACAATGATGCCCTTGGCCAAAAAGGGCGTATGCGTTTTTTCCTGAATATATTCAGGAAAAAACGCATACGCCCTTTTTGGCCAACCAAGCAACCTGGAAAGGCAAATCAGCGCTACAAAGAAGTCTCGCTTCCCATCGGTCAAAAGGGCCATGCTGAAAAAAGTGTCAAAACCAGAAATGCAGGACAGGCCATGGAGAAATGGGAGCCTTGCTACACTGATGGGCGGGATGTAAATTGCCAACAGCCACTCTGGAGAAGTGTACGGTGAGTCCTGAAACATCTAAAAAACACAGCTTAGAGAGCATAGGGCACTTCCACTCATGGGGTTATAAATTGGGAAAATGAAAAATCAGCAAGACACAAGCACCCCAAAGTTTAGGGCTGCTCTGTTGACAAGGACCTCCACTTCATTCCACCTTAAATATCCCAGGAAAGAGAAAAATGGATAAAGAAGTTGTGGTCCTTATGTACAATGATATATCACTCAGGCATGAAATCAATGTCCTAAGGCTAGTAGCAGCATGATGAGTGGATTTAGGTACGACGATTCTAAGTGAAATAAATCACACAGAAAAGGACACTTCTCATAAGGTATCACTTATAGAGGGAATGTAAAAACCGTTACACTTGAACTGAATTACAAAACAGAACAGAGTCACACATGCAGAAAACACACTATGGCTGCTTAACGGGAAAGGGGAGGTGGGGTGATACATAAAAAAAGGGTTTCAAATTAGCTCAGATACCGTTCCATAAACCCAATATGTAATAGACAAGACCTACTCCTTGCTCAGAGAACTGGACTCAACACGCCCTATTCACCGCACAAGCATATATCTGACTACTAATAATCTTCAAACCTATGTATTGATATCTCTCTGTTAGTGTGTCAAGTGGGTGTAAAGCGGCATAAACACAGCAGTGAAAAGCAGCTAAACCGCATTATGAAAATAAATTACTTTGAAAAACCCATGAAAGAAAGACAGTGAAAGAGAGAGACATTCTTACACAATGCGTTCAGGGGCTGTGATGCAACCTGGATTGACCATATCTAGACCCACAGCTGGATGAGACCTAAGGGTGGACACTCTTGGGGCTGAGAGGTTTGGTGAGGTTGGGTGAGCAAACGCAGACCCTTTAAAGTAATACTGCGTGGTAGCCATCGCATGGGTCCCAAATCTCCAGGTTCAAGGGCATCTTCCTACATCGAAAACATGCATGAGAATCCCAGAAGATGGTACACCGTCTGATGGGGAAAAGTTTCTAAAACGCACCTCATTTCTCATCTCCTTGTGTCCAGGTTCGCCATTCCAGCCGCTTTACTAGCAATCTCCCTACTTGGAGCATCAGCACCTTTAACCTCCTGTTCCGTACAGGTTGCCATTTTTCCTGACGATGAACGGGAAGACGGGGAACCAATGAGAGACTGGCTCTTGGTGTTGGGAAAGGCACAGGTCACTCTATTTTCCCATCAGGAAGAAGAATTAACCACAGGCTCATCCCGCCCCCCGGAACCAGAACAGGGCCTGAAGCCATCCTGCGCTTTTGCGGCCAGCTCCCAAAAACGCGAGTTGTAAAATCGAGCTTCAGGGCACTGCAATTCACAAACCTGCAGAGTTATAAATGATAACTCTCGTCCACAAATATATTGAGGGAAGGCAAAGAAGAGGATTTGAAATCAAGGCAGAATTGGAGGAAACAGATTTCAGGAGGTAGATTCGAATCGCCTTTAAAGCACATGAAAAGCGGCAAAACGTTGACAATGATGCCCTTGGCCAAAAAGGGCGTATGCGTTTTTTCCTGAATATATTCAGGAAAAAACGCATACGCCCTTTTTGGCCAACCAAGCAACCTGGAAAGGCAAATCAGCGCTACAAAGAAGTCTCGCATCCCATCGGTCAAAAGGGCCATGCTGAAAAAAGTGTCAAAACCAGAAATGCAGGACAGTCCATGGAGAAATGGGAGCCTTGCTACACTGATGGGCGGGATGTAAATTGCCAACAGCCACTCTGGAGAAGTGTACGGTGAGTCCTGAAACATCTAAAAAACACAGCTTAGAGAGCATAGGGCACTTCCACTCATGGGGGTATAAATTGGGAAAATGAAAAATCAGCAAGACACAAGCACCCCAAAGTTTAGGGCTGCTCTGTTGACAAGGACCTCCACTTCATTCCACCTTAAATATCCCAGGAAAGAGAAAAATGGGTAAAGAAGGTGTAGTCCTTATGTACAATGGAATATCACTCAGCCATGAAATCAATGTCCTAAGGCTAGTAGCAGCATGATGAGTGGATTTAGGTACGACGATTCTAAGTGAAATAAGTCACACAGAAAAGGACACTTCTCATAAGGTATCACTGATAGAGGGAATGTAAAAACCGTTACACATGAACTGAATTACAAAACAGAACAGAGTCACACATGCAGAAAACACACTATGGCTGCTTAACGGGAAAGGTGAGGTGGGGTGATACATCAAACAAGGGTTTCAAATTAGCTCAGATACCGTTCCATAAACCCAATATGTAATAGACAAGACCTACTCCTTGCTCAGAGAACTGGACTCAACACGCCCTATTCACCGCACAAGTATATATCTGACTACTAATTATCTTAAAACCTATGTATTGATATCTCTCTGTTAGTGTGTCAAGTGGGTGTAAAGCGGCATAAACACAGCAGTGAAAAGCAGCTAAATCCCATTATGAAAATAAATTACTTTGAAAAACCCATGAAAGAAAGACAGTGAAAGAGAGAGACATTCTTACACAATGCGTTCAGGGGCTGTGATGCAACCTGGATTGACCATATCTAGACCCACAGCTGGATGAGACCTAAGGGTGGACACTCTTGGGGCTGAGAGGTTTGGTGAGGTTGGGTGACAAACGCAGACCATTTAAAGTAATACTGCATGATACCCATTGCATGGGTCCCAAATCTCCAGGTCCAAGGGCATCTTCCTACATCGAAAACATGCATGAGAAACCCAGAAGATGGTACACCGTGTGATGGGGAAAGGTTTCAAAAACGCACCTCATTTCTCATCTCCTTGTGCCCGGGTTCGCCATTCCAGCCGCTTTACTAGCAATCTCCCTACTTGGAGCATCAGCACCTTTAACCTCCTGTTCCGTACAGGTTGCAATTTTTCCTGACGATGAACGGGAAGACGGGGAACCAATGAGAGACTGGCTCTTGGTGTTGGGAAAGGCACAGGTCACTCTATTTTCCAATCAGGAAGAAGAATTAACAACAGGCTCATCCCGCCCCCCGGAACCAGAACAGGGCCTGAAGCCATCCTGCGCTTTTGCGGCCAGCTCCCTAAAACACGAGTTGTAAAATGGAGGCTCAGGGCACTGCAATTCACAAACCTGCAGAGTTATAAATGATAACTCTCGTCCACAAATATATTGAGGGAAGGCAATGAAGAGGATTTGAAATCAAGGCAGAATTGCAGGAAACAGATTTCAGGAGGTAGATTTGAATCTCATTTAAAGCACATGAAAAGCGGCAAAACGTTGACAATGATGCCCTTGGCGAAAAAGGGCGTATGCGTTTTTTCCTGAATATATTCAGGAAAAAACGCATACGCCCTTTTTGGCCAACCAAGCAACCTGGAAAGGCAAATCAGCGCTACAAAGAAGTCTCGCTTCCCATCGGTCAAAAGGGCCATGCTGAAAAAAGTGTCAAAACCAGAAATGCAGGACAGGCCATGGAGAAATGGGAGCCTTGCTACACTGATGGGCGGGATGTAAATTGCCAACAGCCACTCTGGAGAAGTGTACGGTGAGTCCTGAAACATCTAAAAAACACAGCTTAGAGAGCATAGGGCACTTCCACTCATGGGGTTATAAATTGGGAAAATGAAAAATCAGCAAGACACAAGCACCCCAAAGTTTAGGGCTGCTCTGTTGACAAGGACCTCCACTTCATTCCACCTTAAATATCCCAGGAAAGAGAAAAATGGGTAAAGAAGTTGTAGTCCTTATGTACAATGGAATATCACTCAGGCATGAAATCAATGTCCTAAGGCTAGTAGCAGCATGATGAGTGGATTTAGGTACAACGATTCTAACTGAAATAAGTCACACAGAAAAGGACACTTCTCATAAGGTATCACTGATAGAGGGAATGTAAAAACCGTTACACATGAACTGAATTACAAAACAGAACAGAGTCACACATGCAGAAAACACACTATGGCTGCTTAACGGGAAAGGGGAGGTGGGGTGATACATAAAACAAGGGTTTCAAATTAGCTCAGATACCGTTCCATAAACCCAATATGTAATAGACAAGACCTACTCCTTGCTCAGAGAACTGGACTCAACACGCCCTATTCACCGCACAAGAATATATCTGACTAGTAATAATCTTAAAACCTATGTATTGATATCTCTCTGTTACTGTGTCAAATGGGTGTAAAGCGGCATAAACACAGCAGTGAAAAGCAGCTAAACCGCATTATGAAAATAAATTACTTTGAAAAACCCATGAAAGAAAGACAGTGAAAGAGAGAGACATTCTTACACAATGCGTTCAGGGGCTGTGATGCAACCTGGATTGACCATATCTAGACACACAGCTGGATGAGACCTAAGGGTGGACACTCTTGGGGCTGAGAGGTTTGGTGAGGTTGGGTGAGCAAACGCAGACCATTTAAAGTAATACTGCATGGTACCCATCGCATGGGTCCCAAATCTCCAGGTTCAAGGGCATCTTCCTACATCGAAAACATGCATGAGAAACCCAGAAGATGGTACACCGTGTGATGGGGAAAGGTTTCTAAAACGCACCTCATTTCTCATCTCCTTGTGCCCGGGTTCGCCATTCCAGCCGCTTTACTAGCAATCTCCCTACTTGGAGCATCAGCACCTTTAACCTCCTGTTCCGTACAGGTTGCCATTTCTCCTGACGATGAACGGGAAGACGGGGAACCAATGAGAGACTGGCTCTTGGTGTTGGAAAAGGCACAGGTCACTCTATTTTCCCATCAGGAAGAAGAATTAACAACAGGCTCATCCCGCCCCCCGGAACCACAACAGGGCCTGAAGCCATCCTGCGCTTTTG